>NC_084979.1:32562670-32638010 GCF_963691925.1 Scomber scombrus
AGTCCTCCATCACTATGGATACAGTCCTCCATCACTGTGATACAGTCCTCCGTCACTGTGATACAGTCCTCCGTCACTGTGATACAGTCCTCCATCACTGTGATACAGTCCTCCATCACTGTGATACAGTCCTCCATCACTATGGATACAGTCCTCTATCACTATGGATACAGTCCTCCATCACTATGGATACAGTCCTCCATCACTGTGATGCAGTCCTCCATCACTGTGATGCAGTCCTCCATCACTATGAATACAGTCCTCCATCACTGTGATACAGTCCTCCGTCACTATGGATACAGTCCTCCATCACTGTGATACAGTCCTCCGTCACTATGGATACAGTCCTCCATCACTGTGATACAGTCCTCCATCACTGTGATGCAGTCCTCCATCACTGTGATACAGTCCTCCATCACTATGGATACAGTCCTCCATCACTATGGATACAGTCCTCCATCACTGTGATGCAGTCTTCCATCACTGTGATGCAGTCCTCCATCACTATGAATACAGTCCTCCATCACTGTGATACAGTCCTCCGTCACTATGGATACAGTCCTCCATCACTATGGATACAGTCCTCCATCACTGTGATACAGTCCTCCATCACTGTGATACAGTCCTCCATCACTGTGATACAGTCCTCCATCACTATGGATACAGTCCTCTATCACTATGGATACAGTCCTCCATCACTATGGATACAGTCCTCCATCACTGTGATGCAGTCCTCCATCACTGTGATGCAGTCCTCCATCACTATGAATACAGTCCTCCATCACTGTGATACAGTCCTCCGTCACTATGGATACAGTCCTCCATCACTGTGATACAGTCCTCCGTCACTATGGATACAGTCCTCCATCACTGTGATACAGTCCTCCATCACTGTGATGCAGTCCTCCATCACTGTGATACAGTCCTCCATCACTATGGATACAGTCCTCCATCACTATGGATACAGTCCTCCATCACTGTGATGCAGTCTTCCATCACTGTGATGCAGTCCTCCATCACTATGAATACAGTCCTCCATCACTGTGATACAGTCCTCCGTCACTATGGATACAGTCCTCCATCACTATGGATACAGTCCTCCATCACTGTGATACAGTCCTCCATCACTGTGATACAGTCCTCCGTCACTATGGATACAGTCCTCCATCACTGTGATACAGTCCTCCGTCACTGTGATACAGTCCTCCATCACTGTGGATACAGTCCTCCATCACTGTGATGCAGTCCTCCGTCACTATGGATACAGTCCTCCATCACTGTGATGCAGTCCTCCGTCACTATGGATACAGTCCTCCATCACTGTGATACAGTCCTCCATCACTGTGATACAGTCCTCCATCACTGATCATTAATACTAACCTAACAGTGTAGTTCTGTCACAATAACTCTCTCCTCTTTGGTCTTCCGTGGAAATCTCTTCACAAACTCCAGCTGGTACTGAACGCAGCCGCTCGTATCATAACCAGAACCGCCTCTATTGAACACATCACTCCTGCCCTGCAGCAACTTCATTGGCTTCCTATCAAATCCCGCATTGACTTTAAGAATCTAATCCTCACTTACAAGATCCTTCCCAACCTGGCACCATCATATCTCTCTGAACTTATTCACATCTACACACCTTCCCCAGCTCTCCGATCCTCCTCTGCCAACCAGCTCTTTGCTCCATCTGCCAACTTAACTACCATCATGGGGTCCAGACCCTTCAGCCGATCTGCCCCCCCGCCTCAGGAACTCTCTCCCACCAGACATTCACACTTCTGACTCTGTCTCCACCTTTAAATCCTGCCTGAAAACGCTCCTATAGAGCTGCATACTCTGTCTCACACTAACTATGTAATCACGTTCTGGTTTATTTATTGTACTGATGCTTTATAGTCACATTCATATTTATTTTTATCTTTGCACTAAATGTTACCTGATTTATATTGTTTGATGTACTGTTGTTGTGTTTTATGAGCCTTGTAAGGCGCCTTTAAATAAAATGCATTATTATTATTATTAATAATAAGCAGGTTCTAATAATGATAGATTTTTAAGGTTCCTGAAATAATGAATAATAATACAAACATATCAGTGTTGTGTTTATTCATTCATTACATCCCAATTCCTGCAGAACGGTGTGACGATGCGTTCAGGTAACCGTTTACACCACGTTGCAGTTGTAAATAGTGTCTGTTGTTGTTGACAGTAACCATGACGATAACCACGCTGCTCTGCTAGCACCTCCATCCAGTTCTTAAACGATGCTGCTTGAGGCCGAAGATCGTGCAATAACTTTTATAACGGTGATCTTTGAGCGTGTGTTATGTGTAATATTATGGGATATGTGCAGCTGTTGTTGTGATGGTGTTTGTTGTTTGTTGTTTGTTGTCATCGTGGCTGTGAAAGAATTTAAGGCCCAGTTACTGAGTCCAAGACAAATTTCCATAAGCGGGACAATAAAGTTTATCATATCGTGTCAGAAATAATCACGATAAACGATTTTATTGTCATTTGAACATAAAGACGTTCCTCATGTTTATACCGACTATTAAAAGATGTAAAACAGACCCTTTAACCCTCCTGTTGTCCTTGAGTCAAGGAAGGAAGGAAGGGAGGAAGAGGGAAGGAAAGGAGGGAGGAAGGAAGGATGGAAGGGAGGGAGAAGGAAGGAAAGGAGGAAGGAAGAAGGAAGGAAGGAAAGGAGGGAGGGAGGGAGGAAAGGAAAGAAGGAAGGAAGGATGGAAGGAAGGAAAGGAGGGAGGGAGAGAGGAAAGGAAAGGAAAGAAGGAAGGGAGGAAGGAAAGGAAGGAAAGGAGGGAGGAAAGGAAAGGAAAGAAGGAAGGGAGGAAGGAAAGGAAGGACAGACGAAAGAAGGAAGGAAGGAAGGTAGGAGGGAGGGAGGCAGGGAGGAAAGAAGGAAGGAGGGAGGGAGGGGGAAAGGAAAAGAGGAAGGGAAAGAAGGAAGGAAAGAAGGACAGAGGAAGGAAGGGAGGGAGGAAGGAAAGAAGGAAGGACGGAGGGAAGGAAGGAAAGAAGGGGGGAGGAAGGAAGGAAGGGAGGAAAAAGAGAGGAAGGAACTAAAGAGAGAAGGAAGGAAGGGAGGAAAGAAGGAACAGTGAAAACAGACGGGGTCAATTTGACCCGGGAGGACGACAGGAAGGTTAAAGACATTTCAGAGGCTCCTGGAGGTCCGAGGCCCGGCTGCAGCCAACAGAGTCCGGACCCCCCCCCCCCCCGAATATTTACACAATGAAATCTGGTGATGTGGATAAAATGAGGAAGAGGAGTAAAAGAATGAGGAAGAGGAGTAAAAGGTAAATAAACAGCAGAGCTACAACAGTCTGAACCTTTAAAACCAGGAAAAGAAACTCTGATGACTTTACTCGACGATATTACGATATCCAAAATCTAAGACGATATCTAGTCTCGATATAATATCAATATATTGCCCCCCCCCCCCCCCCCCCCCAACGAATAAAATGACAGATTTCTTGTGATGATTTTGTACTGAGGTTGTTTATCTGACAAAACAGCTGCCCCCCCCCCCCCCCCCCCCCCCCCCCCCCACGGCTGCAGCCAGCGGACTGTGTGCCCCCCCCCCCCACGACTGCAGACAGAAGACTGTGGACCCCCGGCTGCAGACTGTCCCCCCCCCCCCCCACCGGCTGCAGACTGTGCACCCCCCACCAGCTGTAGACAGTGCCCCCCCCCCACGGCTGCAGCCAGCGGACTGTGGACCCCCGGCTGCAGACTGTGCCCCCCCCACCAGCTATAGACAGTGCCCCCCCCCCCCCCCCCCCCCCCCCCCCACCGCGTCTCTGAGCCTCACCGACGGGTTTGTGTCCGATCATCGCGTGGAACAGACAGACTTCCACCTCGTGGCTCCAGACCACCGAGTCCTCTCCGGGAGCCAAGCCGGAGTCCGGAGGCTTCTCGTCGGTCTGGTTCAGAGTAACATCAGCCTCTCCCATCTTCCTCCCAGCAGCTCTAACACACTGACCCGCTCTCAGCCGGAACCGCGGCACTGATTCCGGGTCAGCTTACTCTCCTTCTTCTGTTGGGTTTTATTGGAGGTTGAAGCAACGTTTAGGAGCATTTACCGCCATCTGCTGGACCGGAGCGCGAGCTGCTCAGAAATATACAAGATAAATAAATAAATAAACAAACACAACTACAGCTTACTTCCTGTTTCCTTTAAATATTTCATTAAACCTTTTCTGTGATGAACTCTCAGATCTCAGAATCTCTAACAGATGCTGGAACAAAGAAAAACCTTTAATTATTACATTATCAGCTCCAGTTACATTTTTATATTTTTTACTTTCCAATAACAGAATAACTTATTACATTATTGCCAAAAAGTGTTTTTTTTTGGCTTTATTACATTAAAAAAACGGACAAAATTATGACGTAATCGGTCATAATTACATCATTTGTGGTTATTATGTTATCTGTTGTTACGTTACTGGCAAAATGATTACGTTATTGGCTGCTACAAGTTTAGTACATATAGCCTGATTTACTAAGATCCCAAATAAAGGTACTAAATAGCGTGCACAGTGCAATATATTGTGTGTTTTGCAGGTGATCTACTAAGAATAACTGTAAATGAAAACAGGTGCAGACAGCAGTATTTAAATGAGGGTTTTGTGTCTTAATGGAGAGTTTGGACGAGCAGAAAGCTGCAAGCACAAAATGAAATGTGATCAGGTTCTAGTGGAAGAGGTTAACTAATATATTGAGTTATAACAAAAACTAATATTACCAGAGAAACCCACATATGGGAGAATATTAGTGAGGAAGTCAATGCTGTTAGTAAAACCAAAAACTCCGTCCTGTGTGTATTCTGTCATTGTGCCTCCGTCTCCTCGTCTCCATGGTAACAGCTGGTTAATACCTGTCCTTCAAACTTATTATTTATAGACACAGTTAACGTCTCCCTGTATTTTGCACACTGGGGTTGAAACATCTCATATTACATTCATTACGGTAAACTACTAATATTACATTCATTACGGTAAACTACTAATATTACATTCATTATGGTAAACGTACTAAATGAACAGAGCGTATTATTTTGCACATTTGAAAGACACAAACCTCAGTGCTCTGCGTTAGTAGATCAGCTGCACATGTTTTGCGGGTGATGTCAAGTTTGCACGTTTTTACTCACGCAGACCTTTAATAATCAGACCCTTAGTGCAGCATAAATCATGGTCAGCCTTGATTATTATGAGTAAATGTATCTAAAGGATCAATGCGTCAGGTGATTATTTTTGCTGTTTTTAAACTGCAGAATTTGAGTTATTCACTATTAATAATATATAAAAGTCTCCAAACTGGATTAATGAGTAAAAGAACGAGATGGACTTCCTTTCTTCCTTCTGTCCTTCCTTTCTCCCTCCTTCTTCCTCCCTTGCATCCTTCCTCCCTTTCTTCCTTCTGTCCTTCCTTCCTCCCTCCTTCTTTCCTCCCTCCTTCTGTCTTTCTTTCTTTGCCATTACCTTCCTTCTTTCCTCCCTTCCTTTTCCTTTCTCCCTCCTTATTTCATCCCTGCCTTCCTTTCCTTCCTTCTTCCTCCCTTCCTTCCTCCCTCCTTTCCTTCCTTCTTCCTCCCCCCTTTCCTTCCTTCCTTCCTTCCTCCCTCCCTTCCTCCCTCCCTTTCTTCCTTTCCATCCTTCTTCCTTCCTTCCTTCCTCCCTCCTTTCCTTCCTTCCTTGACTTGAGGACAACAGGAGGGTTAAACTGCAGAATTTGAGTTATTCTCTATTAATAATATAAAAAAGTCTCCAACCTGATTAATGAGTGAAAGAACGAGACGGACTCCGAGCTTTGCTTCTATACGGTGATCAAAACACCAAAAAAGTTTATTGCAAATAAAATAGATATAACCGTCGGCGTGGAAACGACCGCGCACAAATACAACCAGAAAGAGAAAAGAAAACATCTCAGGAATACGTTATATCTCATAAAATGAAGAAGGGATGCTGAACGTCACTGAGCTGAACATGAAGACGATCCTTCTAGTTTTTTTTTTGTTTTTTAAATTCCTTTTTTTTTTTTTTTTTTACATCAAAATACAAAAAACTGTGCATCTCTTTAATAAAGCGTCAAACATCAAGAACATCGAGCTGAATGATGTGAGGCTGAACACTTCCAGTCAGACTACAGATGGAAAGAATCAAACAGTTCAACTCGGCTGCAGATCGCCATGACAACGAAAAGAAGAGTTACAGTAAATATGAGTGATGTCAGTATTTAGATCTTTAACACAACCGAGGCTTTAATCTAAATACTCTGACGTCTAAAGTCAGCTCCTATAAAAGTGACCGTTGTTGGTCCTGATGAAGCTCTGACAGTATAAACTCATATTTCCATGTTGACGACAGGAAGAAACTTTACTGATGCTGCTGTTTCACATCGGATGTTAAAATCAGATCAAAGTGATTTCTGACGACTGTCTCGATGGTTTATGTTAAATTCAGTTTCCATTGACAGAAAACAGAGAAACTGAAGAAGAACATAGTTAATTAATCATCAAACTAGACTAAACTCTCAGATGTGATGTAATGCTGCTCACACACATCTGAGGTTTCCTTCATCTGTGATATTCGTCTACATCAGTGGTCTCCAACCCCGGAGAGCTGCTGCCCTGCATGTTTTAGGTATCTCTGCTCTCTCTAACACACCTGATTCTAATAAATAACTCGTTATCATGCAGCTGAAACTTGTCAACGGGTTTGATAACGAGTTCATTATTAGAATCAGGTGTTAGAGAGGAGAGAGATACCTAAAACATGCTGGTCAGCAGCTCTCCTGGAGCAGGGTTGGAGAACACTGCTCTACATAAATAAAACTGACTTGATTTGATCCGTTACAGTCTGAAGACGCCTCGGCTCATTCTCACAGCTCATTGGTTGAGGAGGTTACAGGCCCCGCCCCCTCCTCCTCCTCACAGCTTCTCCACCAATGAGGTCTGAGAATGACGACTGGAAGTGTTCAGCAGAGGAGGTTCAGTCTTCCTCCTCCTCCTCTTCCTCCCTTTACTCCTCACAGGCCAGAACTTTAAGACTCAGAACCAAATCATGTCAAACTTTTACTGAACCTGAACTTTGACCTTTTCTACCGTTTGGTCCCTTTGGTTTCTAACAGCTGTCGAACATCTGAACCGTTATTAGTTCCTGAAGAGAGAGACACAGCTCACACCGGACTGCAGATTATTAATAAAACATGTTTCTGTTGACAGATTTTCAGTCAGTCGTTGGTTTCCATTCATTGGGATCAAGTTACTGCCTGCAGAGTTTAAATAATCAATCCATTAGTCAACAGAGTTTTATTGTCTTCATAGACCAGATGAGGACTGAACACATCTTTAACACATATGAACACAGACTCTGTCCAGTGGGAATGAATGGAAACCAGAGATACAGATGACATCATGTGTAAATCGGTCAGCAGTAACAGAAAATATTCATGAGCTAAAATTCCTCCTTTTAAAGCAAAATTAGGTTTTTTTTTGTTAACTTCTTTAACATTTTGAAATCCCTTGAAATTAAAAATCTGAGAAAGAAAAAACAAACCCCACAAAGGTTGAGAAAAACTTCTTTAAAAAAAAAGGAAATCAAACTTTCTGTATCAAACAAACCACATGAAGAATTCCCCAAACGCAGACTTTAACACCCGATCTGAACAAACAGGCAAAGTTTGATCCGTTTTTTATAAGCTGCGATGATTCAAACGTACCGTCAGATGTTTTAAACTATGAATAGACGACAGCTTTAATAAAACAGACAAACCTCCTGAGTCCAGATAAACAAATTTGAAACTTTGAGCTCCAGGTTTGGTCTTAAAGATCTGGCCTTTCACAATAAAACTAGAACAGAGAAACAGAAGAGAAAACGCTGAAAGTGACAAAAGCAGAAGGCAGAGCGATGAGCAGCAACAACGGGAGGAGCCAAGAAGGAGGAGGAGGAGGAGAAGGAGGAGAAGAAGGAGAAGGAGGAGGAGGAGGAGGAGGAGGAGGAGGAGAAGGAGGAGGAGGAGAAGAAGAAGAGTGGAGACAAAGAGCAGCAGCAGAGCTCTCGCTGTTCTCTGTTCTCCTCACAAACACTCGTTTTATCACGTGACTTTTTGAGGCTGTTGAAAGTTAAAACAAGCGCTCCTCTTCTCTGTCTGAGCCCCCCCAGCTGCGCTCACAGCCGGGGGGGGCTCAGAGGAATCATGGCAGGCACCGAGTCTGAACTGTTGTAACCAAACAACCTTTAATCATGACGCCGCAACCTCGTGGCTATCAAACACGTTGGCAACATGAGCCCCGTTTCCCCGGCAACAAAGAGGAAGCTGGAGAGGCGGGAGAGGGGAGGGGCTACGGTGAAATGTGGCGGCAGCAGGCTGGATGATGGGAGGGGGGGGCAGGGAGGAGCAGTGATGGATGCTATTGGTCCTTCTTCTCTGAGTCCGATGAGTCCTCTTTAGCATCCTCGTCCTCAGGAGGGGTTTCCTCGTACCTGAAGAAGAGGAGGAACGAAAAGAAGAAGAAAAGAAGAAGAGAAAACAGAAGCCATGTTATCATCAATCAGCAGAAATCTGTTCACTTCTACATGAATGATGTCATCATTACCGATCAAAGACAATGATTGGTTTCATTAACTGAATATTTACAGCTCAGTAATAATAAGTGTTGGTAAGATGATGAATTCATAAATCAGTTAAACTAGTTTTAAAGCAGCATCAGGTTTGTTAAAATGTACATTTAGTATTTTTGTTGGTTTTATAGGAGATAAATTCAGACTGAACTCAGCGGCTCCGCAGCAAGACATCATGGAGGTCCGAGTTACGCCCAGTTCAATATAATCAATATATTTAAAAAATCAATTAGCAAAAACTGGATCAATGTGTAATTAAGGTTTTATTGTTTTAATGATTGTTTTATAAATGGATGAATTCAGAAAAAGACCTTAAACACATCTTAAAAACTAGTTTTTAACGGCATCTTTTATTAGTCAGTATGAACAAGAGGAACGTGGGTCAGTAACTAATAAGTGTTGGTAAGATGATGAATTCATAAATCAGTTAAACTAGTTTTAAAAAGCAGCATCAGGTTTGTTAAAATGTACATTTAGTATTTTTGTTGGTTTTATATCATTTGAAATGACATTTGCACCATTTTTTACCAAAAGTAAGACTGAATGCTCCTGAAAATGTCAAATGGTGTAACCACAAAAGAATGATAAATATTACATATTTTATCACCTACAGTGTATTTAAGTGGACTTATACTAATAATGACTTCATTTAAAACATGTAAATGTTTCCTGATCTCCATGGTAACCCAGAATGTGATGTTTATTTCCTCAGGATGTGACATTTCAGACTTTGCTGTTCAACAGAAACCAAACGTACTAATGAACTTCATCATCGAATGACTATTTAATCACATTTCTGCACATAATTGAAAACCTTTGTAAGAGAATATTTTGATATAATTGTGTTCATGGGAATGTTTCTGATGACGATGCACACAGAGCGACAGAAGAACAGACGGATGGATGGATGGATGGATTAGGGGGCCTGTTTACCTGCCCAGGGTGAGAGAGGAGGGGGGAGAGTTAAGAGAGAGGGGGCGGGGCCTCTACATGGAGGTGGGCTGTAACCGACGGCGGCGGGGAGAGGAGCCTGTCGCCATAGAGACGGCATCCATGGAGCTCGCCAGGCTGGAAGGGGAGCCGCTGACGGTGGGGAAGGAAGTGAGCCTGGGAGAGCCAGGAAGGACTTCCTCTGATGACTCATAGCTTCCCACAGAGGGGAGAGGGGGGGGAAGGGGTGGGAAAGGAGAGACGTAAGAAAGAAAAAGAAAAGAAAAAGGTAGGGAGGTGGAGAAGAAAGAGAAAGTAAGGAGAGGGCGATAAAATAAGAAGAAAACAGAAACAGGAAGGAGACAGAAAGAAAGAGCGTGGTAAGTTTTTATCTTAAACTCTGAAGTTAAAAAGCTACAAAAAGAGCTCTGATGCTAACAGAGAGATGAAGGGATGAGACGGAGGACGAGAGGAAGAAGAGAGGAGAGGACAGCGAGACAAAGGGAGGACGAGCAACGGGAAATGAAGTGGCAGACGAGGCGAGCTGCTGTCAATCAAAGACGTGACGGTGATGATGAGGATGGAGGATGAAGAGCAGATTCTTTACAGGATCAATCTGCTGATTTTTTCTACATGACGTGACGATTCGGAGACTACGCTCACACAATCGCCACGACAACCAGGGTGTGTGTGGTTGCCGCGGTTACTCACCTGAACATCTCTGTGAGCTCTCCTTTGAGCAGTGCTACGACGACGGGGAAGCCGATGCAGACGGGAACCAGGTAGAGCAGAGCGGGCTGCAGACAGGACACACAGTCAGTACACAGCTGATCAATAATCAATCAAGACTAATTGCAGAGAGACAAATAAGCATAAATATAATCGGCCTGGGTGTCACAGGAGGGAAAAACTGATGACTTTTAGCATTTAAATGACCTCTCACCTGTGCGTGTTTGAAGGTGTGCATGACGAAGATGGTGAGGCCCAGTCCGAAGATGTAGGCCAAGAAACTGGTGTAGAAATATGTCCTGCTGTTCTTCTTCAGGCTGCAGCAGAGAGACGGATGAGTCATGACATCACAAACACATCATCAGAAGAAGAAGAGGGAAGGTGAGGTGTTACCTGACGTCGAAGCGCAGCAGCAGAGCGATGAAGATTCCTGGGATGACGATGTCTCCCAGACCCAACATGGCAAAGTTACTGGCATTAAGACCCCTCTCCAACAAGTCCTGAGGAAACACCACTGCAGAGAGAGACGGCACATCAGAGGAGAGACGGCACATCAGAGGAGAAACGTCACAGCAGAGGAGAGACGGCACATCAGAGGAGAGACGGCACATCAGAGGAGAGACGGCACAGCAGAGGAGAGACATCAGCAGAGGAGAGACGGCACATCAGAGGAGAGACGGCACATCAGAGGAGAGATGGCACAGCAGAGGAGAGACGGCACATCAGAGGAGAAACGTAACAGCAGAGGAGAGACGGCACATCAGAGGAGAGATGGCACAGCAGAGGAGAGATGGCACAGCAGAGGAGAGACATCAGCAGAGGAAACATGGCACATCAGAGGAGACTTGGCACATCAGAGGAGAGACGTTACAACAGAGGAGAGACATCAGCAGAGGAGAGACGTAACAGCAGAGGAGAGACGGCTCATCAGAGGGGAGACGTCACAGCAGAAAGACGGCACAACAGAGGAGAGACGTCACAGCAGAAAGACGGCACAACAGAGGAGAGACACAACAGAGGAGAGACGGCACAGCGTCATCATGGGTTCATATACTGACAGTAAACAGACTATAAAATTGATTTTAGATATTAAATAAGATTTAGACACAAACGGAGTCTCACATACTCACATTTGATTGGTGCTTCAAAGGACTTGGCGACTGTTACCATGACGTTGGTACCGAACACCTGAGGAGGAAGAGACGCAGGATAAGATGCTGTTATCAGCATTAAATCATCCTGAATGAGTTCAAACCATCATCAGCTTTCATGGGATTGGCTGAGAGCTGATCAGGTGGTTCAAGTTAAATAAGGCCGGTGTTGCAACAGATTCAGGAACATAAGTCTGGTTTTCTTTGTTCTACACTCTGCTCCACAGCGTTTCTACTGTTTCACTGTTGAACTATAATTAGCTGTGAATGAGGTCACACTGTGAGTAATGTCGGACGTATGACTGGTAGTTAAACTTCAGGACTTGGAACGACTTCATAGCTCCATTAAAGATCCATCTGCCCTTTAGAAATGAGCTCTATTAAAAGAAGATTTATGAGACAAAAGTAAATATGAGGCTGGAGGCTCCGCAAGCAACAAGCAGAAAGATCACTTTATAAAGTTAGAGAGCCTAAAACAAATCAAATGATCAAACTAGAAGGAATCCAGAACATTTAATATGATTAACTTATATTTGGTTGTAACAGCCTGGCAGCAGCAAAGAGATATTCTCAAGTTTTAAAGTGAGCCTAAGTCAGGAGCTCCCGGCTGTCAGTAAATACATGAACGTACTTCTCTTCTCTCACTGAGAGCCCAAAGCAAGCATTAGCTGCTGTAAGACGTCACTAAGGCCTCTCACAGCTTAGCGACTGCTGATTCCTGCACTCATCTAATCTAAGAGCTTCCAGTGATGGAGAATCAATACGATGATGCAGCAGAGCTTCATCATGACTTACAGAACTTTCATGTTGTTGTTTTAACGTTAATTCGGGTTTTATCTTCACTGATATATCTGCAGAACAGCATGAATCATGTAATTTAGATCAGAGGTTTGATGATTTTATTTGTGTGTTAGAAGAAGTCGACTCACCCAGAACACGTCATAGACGAACAGCCCCCCCAGCAGGATGCAGCCGGTACTGACGTTGTTCAGGTGGAGCAGCTCCACGCCGTTCAGGGCGAATGCCAGGCCGAACAGGTTATTGGCTATCCAGTGCTGTGATGTCATAAAACACTGACAGGTTATTGGCTATCCAGTGCTGTGATGTCATAAAACACTGACAGGTTATTGGCTATCCAGTGCTGTGATGTCATAAAACACTGACAGGTTATTGGCTATCCAGTGCTGTGATGTCATAGAACACTGACAGGTTATTGGCCATCCAGTGCTGTGATGTCATAAAACACAGACAGGTTATTGGCTATCCAGTGCTGTGATGTCATAAAACACTGACAGGTTATTGGCCATCCAGTGCTGTGATGTCATAGAACACTGACAGGTTATTGGCCATCCAGTGCTGTGATGTCATAAAACACTGACAGGTTATTGGCCATCCAGTGCTGTGATGTCATAGAACACGGACAGGTTATTGGCCATCCAGTGCTGTGATGTCATAAAACACGGACAGGGGCTATCCAGTGCTGTGATGTCATAAAACACTGACAGGTTATTGGCTATCCAGTGCTGTGATGTCATAAAACACTGACAGGTTATTGGCTATCCAGTGCTGTGATGTCATAAAACACTGACAGGTTATTGGCTATCCAGTGCTGTGATGTCATAAAACACTGACAGGTTATTGGCTATCCAGTGCTGTGATGTCATAAAACACGGACAGGTTATTGGCTATCCAGTGCTGTGATGTCATAAAACACTGACAGGTTGGCTATCCAGTGCTGTGATGTCATTTGTCACATAGCTGATATCAGTCAGTGATATCAGGTAAAATATAAAGACAGTGAAGCTCGTTGTTACCTTTTTGAACAGGTACCAGACTCCCACCACGCTGCTGATCACCAGACACACCAGGTTCTTGGTGTCAAACTCATAGTTGACTACTTCTGCAGAGGGACGGAGAGAGAGACGGGTTTTCATCGTGAACAGTTCAACAAATTATCATAAAATTACAATTTCTCACTTCATGCTAGTGTCACATGTTCACTGTGGATAGTTTTGGATTCATTTGTGCAGGTTTCAGTCTGAATGGAAACAGAGCTGTGAAACATGTTTCCTATGAAACTGTCTGCAGAGTGTTGCAGGACTGTTTCTATTGGAGTGTGACTGTAATACGTAAGCCCTCTGGTACTTTAATCTGCTGGTGTACTGCTGTGGTGTAAGTGTTGGTATATAGGTGTGGTGTTGGTGTGGAGTTGGTATATTGGTGTGGTGTTGGTGTGGTGTTGGTATATTGGTGTGGAGTTGGTGTGGTGTTGGTGTGGTGTTGGTATATTGGTGTGGTGTTGGTGTGGTGTTGGTATATTGGTGTGGAGTTGGTGTGGTGTTGGTGTGGTGTTGGTATATTGGTGTGGTGTTGGTGTGGTGTTGGTATATTGGTGTGGAGTTGGTGTGGTGTTGGTGTGGTGTTGGTATATTGGTGTGGAGTTGGTGTGGTGTTGGTGTGGTGTTGGTATATTGGTGTGGTGTTGGTGTGGTGTTGGTATATTGGTGTGGAGTTGGTGTGGTGTTGGTGTGGTGTTGGTATATTGGTGTGGAGTTGGTGTGGTGTTGGTATATTGGTGTGGTGTTGGTGTGGTGTTGGTGTTCTGGGCATCCGGTTCTAACCTTCTTTGGCTTCTCCGGATCCCTGCGTGAAGAGCAGCTGATATTGTTTGTTTGGGAAAGAATCTGGAAATATTCTGGTCATCAGAGGACTGAGAGACAGAGACAGAAACGTTAGAAACATGACCAGCAAACACATCTAATGACTCATTCATGTTTACGTGTGTGTGTGTGTGTGTGTGTGTGTGTGTGTGTGTGTGTGTGTGTGTGTGTGTGTGTGTGTGTGTGTGTGTGCTTCACCTCATGGTGTGAGACAGAGCCAGGACGCCCAGGACGAAGAAGTAGACAGAGAGCAGCAGGTTGATGTACTCCTGAGAAAATACCTGCAACAAAACAAACAGCAACCTTTAAATCAATATGAGAGATGATTGTGTTATTGTTCCACCTGAAGCCCCTGGAGGACGGCCGAGGAAACCCCGAGTTACATGTTTAATGAACTCATACTGCAGGTTTGATTGAATAGAAGAACGAATCATCAGCCTCTAAAAACATCTGCAGTACTGATGTGGATCATTTTAACATAAGCAGACAAACATTAACAGAGGGAACCTTAAAGACTGGAAGACCAAATACAAGTCTTTAGTTAGGTAAGTGATGAAAGGTACAAAACAACAAGACTGAGTGACTAAATAAAATATACAGATGTGACACCAGGTGGCAGCAGAGAGTCTGAATCCTGTAAACAGCTGATCTGTGTTGTTCTTCCTCTCTGTGTGTGTGTGTGTGTGTGTGTGTGTGTGTGTGTGTGTGTGTGTGTGTGTGTGTGTGTGTGTGTGTGTGTTACAGACAGTGTGTGTGTGTGTGTGTTAGTGTGTGTGTTTTACAGTCAGTGTGTGTGTTAGTGTGTGTGTGTTAGTATGTGTGTGTTAGTGTGTGTGTGTTACAGTCAGTGTGTGTGTTAGTGTGTGTGTGTTAGTGTGTGTGTGTTAGTGTGTGTGTTACAGACAGTGTGTGTGTTAGTGTGTTACAGTCAGTGTGTGTGTGTGTGTGTGTGTGTGTCTGTGTGACTGTGTTACAGCTGGTGTGTGTGTGTTACAGTTAGTGTGTGTGTGTTACAGACATTGTGTGTTAGTGTGTGTGTTACAGTTAGTGTGTGTGTTACAGACAGTGTGTGTGTTAGTGTGTGTGTGTGTTACAGACAGTGTGTGTGTTAGTGTGTGTGTTACAGTTAGTGTGTGTTTGTTACAGACAGTGTGTGTTAGTGTGTGTGTGTGTGTGTGTGTGTGTGTGTATTTATGAACTTAGACTTTTGACTCAGCTCTTCTGATAAACGTATAACTTAGTTCACAGTTTAAATATCAGCTGAAAGGAGAAGTCAGAGTGATTATTGATCAGGAGGATCAGCTGGAAACCTCTGAGTGTGTTTCTGGAGGAGTGGATGTTGGTTTTGGGGATAACAGGCCGTCAGACTGATGAGCTTTCAGTCCAGTGGAGCGTCTCACTGGTTCAGCCCAGCTGCATAGTTCTGCTGCTCAGAGTATTTTAATGGAACAGGAAGTTAACATGGAGCAACAGGAAGTTAACATGGAGCAACAGGAAGTTAACACGAAGCAACAGGAGGGGAAGAAATACGGAGCTGCACACGACCAGACGCGTTCAGACTTAGGATGTTTAACAGGAAGTCAAGTTTCAGGCTGTAATCCACATTTCAGCACAAAGATGATCCCTGCTGTCAGTGTGTGTGTTAGTGTGTGTGTGTGTGTGTGTGTGTGTGTATGTGTGTGTGTATGTGTGTTACAGTCAGTGTGTGTGTGTTAAAGTCAGTGTGTGTGTATTACTGTGTGTGTGTTACAGTCAGTGTGTGTGTGTGTGTTAGTGTGTATGTTACAGTGTGTGTGTGTTGCAGTCAGTGTGTGTATGTTACAGTGTGTGTGTGTTACAGTCAGTGTGTGTGTATGTTACAGTGTGTGTGTGTGTTACAGTCAGTGTGTGTGTATTAGTGTGTGTGTGTTACAGTCAGTGTGTGTGTATGTTACAGTGTGTGTGTGTGTTACAGTCAGTGTGTGTGTATTAGTGTGTGTGTGTTACAGTCAGTGTGTGTGTATGTTACAGTGTGTGTGTATTAGTGTGTGTGTTAGAGGTCAGTGTGTGTGTGTGTGTGTTTGTGTATGTTACAGTCAGTGTGTGTGTGTGTATGTTACAGTCAGTGTGTGTGTGTGTGTGTGTGTATGTTACAGTCAGTGTGTGTGTGTATGTTACAGTCAGTGTGTGTGTGTGTGTGTGTGTGTGTGTGTGTTACAGTCAGTGTGTGTGTGTTACAGTCAGTGTGTGTGTGTGTATGTTAGAGTGTGTGTGTTACAGTGTGTGTGTGTGTGTGTGTGTGTTACCTTGAAGAAGAGATAAAGTCCAAACAGAGTACAGCTGGCGATGATGGGAAACCTGGCAGCGTCTCTGCTGGTGATCGTCTCCGGCATGTCGGACGCATTCTACACACACACACACACACACACACACACACACACACACACACACACACACACACACACACACACACACACACACACACACACACACACACACACACACACACACACACACACGAACCAGTAAAAGTTAAGTCAACATTTTCATTGAGTCATTTTTAACAGATTCTATTCTTCTGTCCTTCAGAGACGCTGAGAGTCTATAAACTGCTCCGTCTGCTCCCATCAGACACTTAACTGGGACAGAGGAGGAGGAGGAGGTGGAGGAATAGGAGGAGGAAGAGGAGGGAGAGGAGGAGGAGGAAGAGGAGGGAGAGGAGGAGGAGCAAGAGGAGGGGGAAGAGGAGGAAGAGGAGGAGGAGGAATAGGAGGAGGAAGAGGAGGAGGAGGAAGAAGATGAGGAAGAGGAGGAAGAGGAGGAGGAGGAGGAAGAGGAGGAGGAGGAGCAAGAGGAGGGGGAAGAGGAGGAAGAGGAAGAGGATGAGGAAGAGGAGGAAGAGGAGGAGGAGGAGCAAGAGGAGGGGGGAGAGGAGGGAGAGGAGGAGGAAGAGGAGGAAGAGGAGCAAGAGGAGGAGGAGGAGGAAGAGGAGCAAGAGGAGGAGGAGGAGGAGGAAGAGGAGGAGGAGGAGGCAGACCTGTGTATCAGATTATATTATTTAAAGCTTCAGTTTGTAACTGAGAGTTAAAGAAGTTTAAAATGTTAAACAATAAATAAACTTTATTAAAGCTGTTTTCATTCCTGCTGATGAATCCATGAATCCATGAATCCATGAATCCATCCTACTAACAACTATTTAGAGAATTCATTGTTTTGAGAAAGTCTGAATGATCTGATTCAGCTTCTTAAATATGAATATTTATGTTGGACTTTAATAGACACTGATCAACATGTTTCTAGTTTGTTATGATCTTACATTATAACTTTATATTAAATAAAGCTAATGGAATACTATTGTTATCAATATTACATTTACTCTGGTAACCATGGAGATCAGGAACCTGCTTTCTTTCTCCTCTTCCTTCTCTTTCTTTCTCCTCTTCCTCCTCTCTCTCCCTCTTTCTTTCTCCTCTTCCTCCTATTTTCTATGCCCCTCTTCCTCCTCTCTTTCTTTCTCCTCTTCCTCCTCTCTTTATCCTCTTCCTCCTCTTTCTTTCTCCTCTTCCTCCTCTCTTCTATTCTCCTCTTCCTCCTCTCTTTCTCCTCTTCCTCCTTTATCTTTCTTTCTAGGAGGATAAAATATGTAACATTTATCATTCTGATGTAGACACACGGTTAGCTTAGCACACCGTTAGCTTAGCATGCTGTGTTGCTCTCATACTCACTCTGAACCCAGTATCGTAACCATTTTCTCGGAGCTCCTACAGACAGAAAGACGAAGGGATGAAGGGATGAAGGGATGAAGGGACAGACGGATGGAAGGATGGATGGACAGACAGAGGAAGAGAAAGAGAGCATCAAAGAGGAGGACTGAAAAAAATCAATCAACAAGTTTCAGATGCAGGAAAAGAACAAAAGATCATCATCGATTCAGAGAGGACGGGTTTTAATAACGAGAGGAAGAGGAAGAGGAAGAGAGGAAGAGAGAAAGAGGAAGAGAGAACAGGTTCTAATAACGAGAGGAAGAGGAAGAGAGGAAGAGAGGAAAAGAACAAACGATCATCATCGATTCAGAGAGGAAAGGAAGAGAGAACGGGTTCTAATAATGAGAGAAGAGAGAGGAAGAGGAAGAGGAAGAGGGAGGAAAAGGAAGAGAGGAAAGGAGAGGAAGAGGAAGAGAGTAAAGGAGAGGAAGAGGGAGAGAGGAAAGGAAAGGAAAAGACGAAAAGAGAGGAAAAGGAAGAGAAGAAGGGCAAAAACGACAGAGGAACAGGAAGAGAGGAAGAGGAAGAGAGGAAGAGGAAGAAGGAGCACACGCAACACAGTCCAGGAGCCGGATTCAAACCCACGACATCTCAGTTACACGTCTGTAATAAAGTTATCTGACTCTTTGTGTCTCTGCAGGCCACCGTACTCTCTGTGAGCCAATCAGATTACAGCCTGACTCTTTGTGTCCCTGCAGGCCACCGTACTCTCTGTGAGCCAATCAGATTAAAGCCTGACTCTTTGTGTCCCTGCAGGCCACCGTACTCTCTGTGAGCCAATCAGATTACAGCCTGACTCTTTGTGTCCCTGCAGGCCACCGTACTCTCTGTGAGCCAATCAGATTACAGCCTGAATATATTTAAACTCAAACTGAAGCTTCCAGCAGGAATCAAACATGTTCAGACACATGAAAACATTTCAAATATCTGCCAACAAAAAAAACAATAAACTAGTTATATTAATAAACGTATTATTATTATTATTATTATTATTATTATTATTATTATAATATTCAATTTACTGTCACAGAGACTAAAGAAACAGAAAATATTCATATTGAAGAAGCTGAATTACAGAACGTGTGCGTGTGCGCGTGCGTGTTGCAGGATGTGGGATTTTTTAACCGTTAGCTAAACTAACAGACTGCGCATGTCTGAAAAAAACCCAAAAACCAGAGCAAATAAATCCTGAGTGACACGTGTCTCTGTCCTCTGACGTCATCGGCTCTTATATCTCTGTACGTTAGAGCTGACGTCACACAGGTAAAGGTGAGACAACCGGTAAAAACACCGGGAACAGCATTTAAACACCGGGGACAGAAGGTAAACACCGGGGACAGCAGGTAAACACCGGGGACAGAAGGTAAACACCGGGGAAAGCATTTAAACACCGGGGACAGCAGGTGAACACCGGGGACAGAAGGTTAACACCGGGGACAGAAAGTAAACACCGGGGACAGAAGGTAAACACCGGGGAAAGCATTTAAACACCGGGGACAGCAGGTGAACACCGGGGACAGAAAGTAAACACCGGGGACAGCAGGTTCATACCGGGGACAGCAGGTTAACACCGGGGACAGAAAGTAAACACCGGGGACAGCAGGTTAACACCGGGGACAGCAGGTTAACACCGGGGACAGAAGGTAAACACCGGGGACAGCAGGTAAACACCGGGAACAGCAGGTTAACACCGGGGACAGCAGGTTAACACCGGGGACAGAAGGTTAACACCGGGGACAGCAGGTAAACACCGGGAACAGCAGGTTAACACCGGGGACAGCAGGTAAACACCGGGAACAGCAGGTTAACACCGGGGACAGCATTTAAACACCGGGGACAGAAGGTAAACACCGGGAACAGCAGGTTAACACCGGGGACAGCAGGTAAACACCGGGGACAGAAGGTAAACACCGGGGACAGAAGGTAAACACCGGGGACAGCAGGTAAACACCGGGGACAGAAGGTAAACACCGGGGACAGCATTTAAACACCGGGGACAGAAAGGTAAACGGTGTAAAAACGTTTCCCGGTGTTAACCACGTCATCTTAAATCCTCACGTACAACAATTGAGACTATAAACCGTGAAAATAGCCGTTAAACCGAAACAGCTGGAACGGTTCTCTGACCGGTAAATGTACTGGTTAGCGAGCCGTTACCGGGGCTAGCTATCCGGTGCGGTCCCGGGTCGGTCCCGGTCCGGTCCGGTCCCGGTACCGGTAGGTTACCTTAGACTTGGAGCAGGTGACGGACCGCAGGGCTCCGAAGAAGATGGGTAGCAGGGCCATGAGCACGAGGCTACCGTACGCCAGCGCCGTGCCTTCCGGTGAAGCCACGAATTTAACGGTGGCGTTCAGAGCCTCGGTCCCGTTAGAGTCGGTTCCGTTAGAGCCGATCCCGTTCATCTCCGGGACCGGGACTGTTTCTGCCTCAGACATGCTGCTTCAGAGCTGGAGACTAACGGAGGCTGAGAAACAGACAGAAGCTCATCTACCGGAGAATCGGTCGGTAAGGCCACGTTTCCTTAAACACAGATCAGCTGTGGGCGGGAGACAGCGAGAGCTCTCACTCTGCTGCTGTTTCCGGAGACAGAGAGACAGAGAGAGCTCTCACTCTGCTGCTGTTTCCGGAGACAGAGAGACAGCGAGAGCTCTCACTCTGCTGCTGTTTCCGGAGACAGAGAGACAGAGAGAGCTCTCACTCTGCTGCTGTTTCCAGAGACAGAGAGACAGAGAGAGCTCTCACTCTGCTGCTGTTTCCAGAGACAGAGAGACAGCGAGAGCTCTCACTCTGCTGCTGTTTCCGGAGCCCGTTAACAACACTGAAAGGCTTTCCTCCTAAAACGTGAAACACTCAAACTAAACTGAAATAAAAAAGCAAACTGAAAAACTAAATAAAAATAAAGGAAATGGACATTTAAAAACTAGAATAACCCTGCTCCAGACATGTATTAAAACATAGGAAAATATCACATAGCATTGCTGCCGAGAGCTGAACTCAGTTTCTGTGCTGAGGACAAACTAATCCAGTGTTGCCTCCCTTCTTTTAACAGTCTCACTGGGGACGAAGTGAAGATGATTCAGACTGTGTTTGTTCAGCTGGAGTGAGCCTCCTCATAATGACAATACACGATCTCTGCTTTCAGGAACTAGTTTTTCTTCCTCGTTGGCGGAACAACTTGTTCCAGCAGCTGCAGGAGAGCAGCACACTGCATCATTTATACATTTATTACATTAGTATGTTTATATTTATAACATTAGTATATGTATATATTTATAACATTAGTATATGTATATATATTTATAACATTAGTATATGTTTATATTTATAACATTAGTATGTTTATATTTATAACATTAGTATGTTTATATTTATAACATTAGTATATGTATATATATTTATAACATTAGTATGTTTATATTTATAACATTAGTATATGTATATATATTTATAACATTAGTATTTGGTGTTTTTACATGTGATGAAAAAATGTTTCATGTGTTTTATTAACAGTTGCAAGTCAGTCAGTGAATAACGTTTACTGTAGTACAGTTAGAGGTACTTGTACTCTACTGTAGTACAGTTTGAGGTACTAGTACTTTACTGTAGTACAGTTAGAGGTACTTGTACTCTACTGCAGTACAGTTAGAGGTACTAGTACTTTACTATAGTACAGTTAGAGGTACTAGTACTTTACTGTAGTACAGTTAGAGGTACTTGTACTTTACTGCAGTACAGTTTGAGGTACTAGTACTTTACTGCAGTACAGTTTGAGGTACTAGTACTTTACTGTAGTACAGTTTGAGGTACTTGTACTTTACTGTAGTACAGTTAGAGGTACTTGTACTTTACTGTAGTACAGTTAGAGGTACTTGTACTCTACTGTAGTACAGTTTGAGGTACTAGTACTTTACTGTAGTACAGTTAGAGGTACTTGTACTCTACTGCAGTACAGTTAGAGGTACTAGTACTTTACTATAGTACAGTTAGAGGTACTAGTACTTTACTGTAGTACAGTTAGAGGTACTAGTACTTTACTGCAGTACAGTTTGAGGTACTAGTACTTTACTGTAGTACAGTTTGAGGTACTTGTACTTTACTGTAGTACAGTTAGAGGTACTTGTACTCTACTGTAGTACAGTTTGAGGTACTAGTACTTTACTGTAGTACAGTTAGAGGTACTTGTACTCTACTGCAGTACAGTTAGAGGTACTAGTACTTTACTATAGTACAGTTAGAGGTACTAGTACTTTACTGTAGTACAGTTAGAGGTACTTGTACTTTACTGCAGTACAGTTTGAGGTACTAGTACTTTACTGCAGTACAGTTTGAGGTACTAGTACTTTACTGTAGTACAGTTTGAGGTACTTGTACTTTACTGTAGTACAGTTAGAGGTACTTGTACTTTACTGTAGTACAGTTAGAGGTACTTGTACTTTACTGTAGTACAGTTAGAGGTACTTGTACTCTACTGCAGTACAGTTAGAGGTACTAGTACTTTACTATAGTACAGTTAGAGGTACTAGTACTTTACTGTAGTACAGTTAGAGGTACTAGTACTTTACTGCAGTACAGTTTGAGGTACTAGTACTTTACTGTAGTACAGTTTGAGGTACTTGTACTTTACTGTAGTACAGTTAGAGGTACTTGTACTCTACTGTAGTACAGTTTGAGGTACTAGTACTTTACTGTAGTACAGTTAGAGGTACTTGTACTCTACTGCAGTACAGTTAGAGGTACTAGTACTTTACTGTAGTACAGTTAGAGGTACTTGTACTTTACTGCAGTACAGTTTGAGGTACTAGTACTTTACTGCAGTACAGTTTGAGGTACTAGTACTTTACTGTAGTACAGTTTGAGGTACTTGTACTTTACTGTAGTACAGTTTGAGGTACTAGTACTTTACTGTAGTACAGTTTGAGGTACTTGTACTTTACTGTAGTACAGTTAGAGGTACTAGTACTTTACTGTAGTACAGTTAGAGGTACTTGTACTTTACTGCAGTACAGTTTGAGGTACTAGTACTTTACTGCAGTACAGTTTGAGGTACTAGTACTTTACTGTAGTACAGTTTGAGGTACTTGTACTTTACTGTAGTACAGTTTGAGGTACTTGTACTTTACTGTAGTATTTCCATGTGATGCTACTTTCTACATCTCAGAGGGAAATATTCTACTTTACTTACTTATATATATATTTATTATATATATTTATTATTCTGAATCTATTTAAAACATCTTTGTTCAGACTTCTCTCAGCACAGGTTCCTCTCTGTCCTCCAGCTGTTCCTGAAGCTCTTTACATAAAGATCTGCTTCATTAATGAGCCCTACTCTGATTGGCTGCAGGTGTGCCCCTCCCCCTCTCCACCCTCAGCCAATCAGAGTAGGGCTGAAGGAATGCAGCATGTTTACCTGCAGTCATGTGAGCAGCTGTGAGGCAGAGACTGAACCCTCAGACATCTAAATAAAAACAACAGACTTCATCTTAAGAATTTTTATTTCACCATTAAAATGTTTACTGAATATTACAAAAAACACACAAATGATAAATGTCTCCAAACATTTCTGACAAATATTTACATCTGTACATTATTCTGAAAGGACGAACAGGAAGAGGACAAAGAGAAAAAGTTATAAATGTTATTAAAACTGAATCTGGAGTATTTACATTCATAACCTCCAGCAGACAGACGGCTTGTTCCTGATGTTTAAAACACTTTTATTTTATAAAGAGTCCTCACAACATCATCATCAGCTTGAGATGAACTCCTGAGTGTTTACGGTCAGTTTGACCTAAAAAGAAAGTAAATAATAAATCAAGGTGCATTTACTTTACCTGAGCTTACAGCCTGTAGAAGATGCTGCTTTGTCTTTGGTAAGAACTTGAAATATAAAATTATTATTATCACTTATAAACCTGCAAAAATAAACAGTAATAAACCAGAAAGTCTTTAAATTCTTGTATTTGGCATCTTGTGAATGATGGAGATTTAAATCATTGTGTGCTTCTCCTCCATGTTTCACAGTTTATTAAATGTTTGTTATATTCGGGGGAAAAAGTGGAATTGCTCCTTTAATTCCATCTCATATAAACTATTAAATGAACCAATCAGAGGAGCCGTGAGAGTCAGACTGAACCAGACGATCACAGAGCGGACAGGAAGGACGAGACGATCACAGAGACGCTGAGCAGGATCAGGAGGGGCGTGGCCTGGAGGAAAGGGGCGGAGCTCTTCAGTCTCACCTCCACAGGTAAGTGATCGCTCACCTGCAACACCTGAAACACACACAGCACAGTTTATGTGTGTAACGTGTGTGTAAAGTGTGTAGCGTGTGTAAAACGTGTGTGTCAAGTGTGTAGCGTGTGTAAAACGTGTGTGTCAAGTGTGTGTAATGTGTGTAACGTTCCAGCTGTGTCACAGTCGTACCTTAGACCTCGTTATTTTGAACTCTTTGGCAACGTTGAAGACTTTTGCAGAGTACGGAACGATCGCCTTCACGAAGGACTTTCCATGTACCACGATCCTGACACAGACACACACGCACACACACAGAAAATACACACACTAGTTAATATATGATGTTCAAACATTCAAAAATATTCATTCAAACATGAAAAAACGTCCCACGCCTCTCCATTACATCACCTCCACACACACAGAGACACACACACACACACACACACACACACACACACACACACAGAGAGAGACAGACACGCACACACACACACACACCTGTCATATGCACAGCTGGTCTCATCAGAGACCGTGGTGTCCAGTCTGTCTCCGATCAGCCAGGAAAACTTTGAACCGCTGAACAGTCTGATGCTTTTCTTACTGTGTCGGGTCACGTAGGCGCAGCCGGCGTGGAAGTCTCCTAAAAACATCACATTCTACACACACACACACAGACACACACAGACACACACACACACACGCTGAGCATTAGTGTCTACCAGGCAGCCTCCCAGCAGACTACAGAGAAGAACAGGACACTTTATGTATGAACACGAGGAATCATTACACACACATAAACACACTGACTGTTGGTTTAAGTACAAAATAAAACATTTCAGGTGCATGCTGGGAAAAATAAAAACAGGGATTCTACTTATATGGGCATCAGGAGGAGCAAGAGGCGCCCTCCTGAACCTGTGAACCAATCAACCTGTCAATCACGACGTAGCCACGCCCTAATGCATACCCTGCTTTATCGTCACATATAAAATCAGGGAGGCCAAAATGTCCCAAATGAACATCATACTGCATTGAAGAAGGCTTTAAACTAGCCATTGAGACCATAAACACATTTTGAAAACGTTTACTGAGGTTAGAAATCAAGTGAGAAGTTGGTGAATTCTCCATTGACTTGTATAGAGACGGAAGTCCTTTTGACACCAAAACGGTCGCCCCCTGGTGGCCTTTTGATAGAATGCAGTTTTAAGTTACTTCCGCGTTGGCCTCATTTCAGAGGACCAGAACTCCCCGCCTGGTCAACAGGTAAACACTAAGAGGGAATTTACTGCTAAAAAGACTGATGCTACAAAAAGAACTACTACTACTATTACTAAAAGTACTACTCCATGTACTTTCCCACTCAGTAGATGTGTCAGATATTGATGTGACTAACTGCTGAAGCTGAATAGATCTCTCTCTCCCTCACCGTGTTGTTCCACTTCTTGCTGACGTCCTCGAAGACGTCGACTAGTCGGTCGATCTCCTGCGCGGCTCTGCTGGGTTCACTGTGCAGAGGAACCAGAATGAAGTCTTTGATCGCTGTGAGAATCAGTCAGAGCAGAATGATGTTTGTTAATTTGATGCTTCTGTATTTAAATCCTGATTATGAACACTGAATATGCACATGGACACAATAACATGAACACCTATATACAATGATTCTCAGGTCATTTTTAAACCTGTAAACACTGTTCAGGACCAATTTGACCCATTTTTTGCATTTGAGAGCAGTAAAAACAACCTAAACACTTTTAATAAATGAACCTGAATAAACCGACATTATTTAGTTTCCACTGACCAGTTTTTTTGCTTTTGAATCGAACCACAAACGGCCCTCTGACGAAAAAGTCTTTGTTCTGGTACTGATACTGATCCACCACGCTCACCTTCTTGGTCCTGTTTGGAGAGGAAGACGAGGAGGAGGAAGAGGAAGAAGAGAGCTTCAGAACAACGAGTCATATGCTGGTAAATCCAGAGTGTAGCTGATCCTTCACAGAAGAGATTATGAGGTAAAAAAAAAAACCACAAAAAGCAAAGATCTAAAATGTTTAAGTTCTGATTTTCTGCTCATATCGAACTCGGACCTGAACACAAATGGAGTCACATTAAAGGGACATTCCACAACTTTTCCACGTCTTTATTCTGCAGCAGTCTGACAAACTAACGAGAATAAAAACCAAATGTCACATCTTGTCAGCAGAGTTTCTGGCCTAAAAACAGCAGGATTGGATCTCAGTGTCTCACCTGTAGATGAAGACGTATTTCTGCAGGTCAGCGTCAGAGGTTCCCAAACTCTTACTGGACACCGCCTTGAAGTTATCGTCCTCGTACCTCAACACAGACAAAGAAGCTGCTGATTACTGAAACTGTAGAAATGCAGCGACTCGTCTCACAGCTGACAGAAAACAGTGTACACGCTCCCTAAAACACAGCGGCTCAATTTTCTTTATTAGTAACACCTGATCAATCTCATGCAGTCCAAAAAACATCAAATTCTACTTTTATGAAGCTCGTATATTCTCATTTTCTGCTGACATCATCAGAAAGATGATAACTGTTTGTTATTGAGGTGATGTGAGGAAAGCTGAAACTGTCATCCTCTCTGAGCCACGGACTGTACAACACCACAGCTCCCAGTACCTCCCAATACCTCCCAGTACCTCCCATTATAAACATAAACATGCGGTACACTGGTTTATGCCTTCAGACCAAACACACAGAGATTAATAAACATGCATCTGTTAATAAAGAGGAGCTTTAATACCAAGCAGCCAAACACCAAACACACAACCTGCACCTTTAATCATCAGATTGATCCAGAGAGACGTCAGCAGGAAGAGAGCAGCCGTCTGCCTCACGACGATACGATCGAGGTTAAATTATGACGATATCATCGAATCATAGACTGTATATAAGAAAAGGACGTAACTACTTATATGGGCATCAGGAGGAGCATGAGGCGCCCTCCTGAACCTGTGAACCAATCAACCTGTCAATCACCACGTAGCCACGCCCTAATGCATACCCTGCTTTATCGTCACATATAAAATCAGGGAGGCCAAAATGTCCCAAATGAACATCATACTGCATTGAAGAAGGCTTTAAACTAGCGATTGAGACCATAAACACATTTTGAAAACGTTTACTGAGGTTAGAAATCAAGTGAGAAGTTGGTGAATTCTCCATTGACTTGTATAGAGACGGAAGTCCTTTTGACACCAAACCGGTCGCCCCCTGGTGGCCTTTTGATAGAATGCAGTTTCAAGTTACTTCCACGTTGGCCTCATTTCAAAGGACCGGAACTCCCCGCCTGGATCAAGGTTAAATTATGACAATATGATCGATCATTTATCATTCTTTTGTGGTTACACCATTTGACATTTTCAGGAGCATTCAGTATTACTTTTGGTAAAAAATGGTGCAAATGTCATTTCAAATGATATAAAACCAACAAAAATACTAAATGTACATTTTAACAAACCTGATGCTGCTTTTAAAACTAGTTTAACTGATTTATTAATTCATCATCTTACCAACACTTATTATTACTGAGCCATGTGTCTTAATTTCAGTATTTACTCATTTAAATACTGTATAATTATAAAAGCGACTGATGACTCCTACAGTCTTCGCTCCACCCGACGGCAGGATGTGTGAATCATGTTTGGCTTTTTTAAACACTGCACGACTCAAATAACCGGATCTGTGGCGGGAAATCTAACAACCAAACACTGTTCCCAGACTGGCTGAATTTATATTAACCTTCATGTTGTCCTCCCGGGTCAAATTGACCCCGTCTGTTTTGACTGTTCCTTCTTTCCTCCCTTCCTACCTTCCGTCTGTCCTTCCTCCCTTCCTCCTTATCTCTCTCGTTCCTTCTTTCCTCCCCCCTTCCTTCCTTCCTTCCTTTCTTACCTCCCTTCCTTCTTTCCTTTCCTCCCTTCCTTCCTTCCTTTCCTTCCTCGCTTCCTTCTTGCCTTCCTCTTTTCCTTTCTCCCTCCTTCTCTCTTTCTTTCCTCCCCCCTACCTTCCTTCCTTCCTTCTTTCCTCTGTTTTTCCTTCCTTCCTTTCTTATTTCCCTTCCTTCTTTCCTTCCTCCCTTCTTTCCTTCCTTCATCCTCCCTTCCTTCCTTCCTTCTGTCCTTCCTCCCTTCCTCCTTATCTCTCTCTTTCCTTCTTTCCTCCCCCCTTCCTTCCTTCCTTCCTTCCTTTCTTACCTCCCTTCCTTCTTTCCTTTCCTCCCTTCCTTCCTTCCTTTCCTTCCTCGCTTCCTTCTTGCCTTCCTCTTTTCCTTTCTCCCTCCTTCTCTCTTTCTTTCCTTCTTTCCTCCCCCCTACCTTCCTTCCTTCCTTCTTTCCTCTGTTTTTCCTTCCTTCCTTTCTTATTTCCCTTCCTTCTTTCCTTCCTCCCTTCTTTCCTTCCTTCATCCTCCCTTCCTTCCTTCCTTCCTTCCTTGACACGAGGACAACAGGAGGGTTAAATAGTTTTTTAAAATTTTGTGTTAAACAGTCACATAAATTAAATGAAGATTAGAAACATAAAGTCAGGATTAAAGTCAGGTGGGATATTTAATTGATTCAGCTGACATGTTGCACTATTGTGATCATCCCATATTAGGTGATTGATACTAAATGATTTCAGGCATCAGGATTATCAGGATTAGTACAGATTGTGATTAAAGGTGATTGTGATGATTGATTTTGATTAGATGTTGTTTCACATGCTGGTAAAAAGCTCCGTACCTGTCAGTTCCCCTGCAGGAGACAGACAGCACAACATAAAGTTAGTCTGTCACTTTATAGTAGGTGAAGTTTTATCAGCATTCAAATAGTGAAAACATAAAATAGAGACGTCACATCTGATCCAAAATACTCTTTAACACAGAAATATTTCAGCTGTTCTCTTTAAACAGCTTCAACATGAACGATTATGAACAATATGAAGACTCATTCAATTTACTGTCAAAAACATCTTCACAGAAAATAACTTGTTCTCTTTAAACAGCTTCAATATGAACGATTATGAGGAAATAAATCCATGTTTTATGTTGTCATGGCAACAAAGAGGAAAAAGCTATGAAATGATTTTTAAATAACATTTTCTTTGTGTGACCTACAAAGGGTTAAACATACCAATAATAGACACTACAAGCAAAGATCCTGCAGGTTTAAACTGTAAAGTGTGTTTGTTTTTTATTGATATATAATCTAATTATAACTATAATAACTTAATTTTTGTGATTGATTTTCTTCTAACGAGCTGCCGCCTCTTATCAGTTGTGTGATGGTGCAGAACGCCGCCGAACTGCTCAGATCAAACATAGCAGCAGAACTATTGAGTCTGTTAAAGTCTGAGACTGTTTCAGCTTGTTTAAGTTAGTTTCTGTGCTTTCAGATCATGTTTGTAGTGTTTTGTCGCTTTATAAAATAAAATAAATGAAAGTGTTTGACATACAGACGGAGCTTCATACCTGTCGAGAGAAGACACCAGAGTTTTGATGGCTGAACCGCTCGGATCTCTCACATCCTGCAGGAGACAGATATCACAACGAGCCACGATCTACACACAGAAACACACACACACACACACACACACACACACACACACAGTCAGAGTTTTTCAAAATTTTGCTGCTGTGATTATTAAAAAAGTAAAATTGTCTTTTGTGTGTATGTGTGTGTGTATATGTGTGTGTGTGTATATGTGTGTGTGTATATGTGTGTGTGTGTGTGTGTGTGTATATGTGTGTGTGTGTGTGTGTGTGTGTATATGTGTGTGTGTTACCTTCATCAAAGTGTGCATCACTCTGTAGTCTGCAGCTTTCCCGCTGTCGAACTTCTGAACGTTGTACGCACAGATCCTGAACTCTGAATCCGTCGCTGCTCCGAGCGAGACGAAGAAGAAGAAGATGAGAGAGAGAGGAAGAAGAGGAGAGCGCCGCCTCATGATTGGACTGTGGAGAAAAATAAAAGAACCACACATGAAACCACACAGAGACTAACGGAGAGGACTCAAAGGATAATAAAACTTATTTATACAGAAATCCAAGTTACAAAGAGTTTCACAAGGCAGCAAAATAAAAGAAAAACATCAACTAAGTTCTGTGTGTGAAGTGAAACACTGAGGTTGATTTTCTAATAGTCAAATGTCACAGATAAGAAAATACATCATTGATCATAGCAGAATGAAATACATAAAAACCAAACAGGAACTTACAGAAGTTAGAGCGATGACCCCAAAAGGCTTTTAGACACAGTTAGAGTCCGACCCATACTGGATTTATGGGGTTAATCTTATATACTGAATACACAATGTAAATATACGATGACAGCCTGACAAGAGCCACAGAGACTCACGGAGAAGCAGGAACGACCAATCAAACAGAAGTAAGAAACTGTAATTTAGTTTTTAATCACCAAACTCTCTATGAACACTCAGCCAGTCAGAAAGGGAAGTAAGACATTAGCTAACAGTGTGTGACCTGTTTTATTTAGTTGTGTTTGTTACGTTCTTCATTTATTTACTGTTTGACATCTAATGGACAAGCTCATGAAAAACCTAAATTACACCAATTAATTTCAAAAACTAATAACAATAATGATAATAATGATTAAATGTACAATAACTGTCAGTAATGAGTCAACAGTATGGCGTCTGAATGCTCCTCCTGACCTACGCTGTGTGTTTAATCTCAGCTGGACTCGACAGCAGTGACTCAGTGACCCTTCAGAATAAAATGACACCAATAAATACTACAATCAGGAAGAGTGATGTCATACTGATGTCACGCTGATGTCATCTGTGTGAGGTTTTTAATAAGAGAGAAACTAACTAAACATAAACCTCACTGAACCTGCAGCTCACAAAGGAGAATGATTAACACTTCCTGCAGTGTGTGTGTGTGTCTGTGTGTGTGTGTGTGTGTGTGTGTGTGTGTGTGTGTGTGTGTGTGTTTAACTGACTTTTTACAGCCAATAAATTACACATTAACTTTGCCTCGTTTGCTTCCTGCAGAAGAAAACGGACAGCCGTGTGACTGTCTGATGATGATGATGATGAAGATGAGGATTAGTGTCAACATGTCCAGACCTGAGGCACTGAACCACAGAGAGGAGTCCTCAATGCCTGAGATGTTGCCATAACCCAGCTGCAGTGGGTCACATGTTTCGGTTGGACAAATCTCTGAACAGCTTTTGGGCCGAAACGTTGGAAGCTGAATCTCACATCGGTGTTACTGTGGATCCTGATCCTGTAATCGCTTCTCTTCAGGACAACACCCTCAGAAGAACTATTCACTACTTAACAGTCAAATGCCATAGTGTTTGTAACACTGATGACACAGAGGCTCATTCTTATGCAGTGGAAGAAAAACCTCCCTTATTTAAACAATGGGAGTGTTTTCTATGATTCCACTGGAGAAGCTGAAGTATTACTGGTTTTAACAGACGACATCACATCACCCCAATCCTCGCTTCTCTTCACTGGCTCCCTGTCCATTTTGGAATTGATTTTAAGATTTTACTGATCACTTTTAAAGCACGTCTGGGTCTGGCTCCAAGCTATAAAACAGACATGTTGACTCCGTATGAGCCTTAGATCCTCGGGTGGGGCCTTTTTGCCATCAGGGCCCCTCAGCTTTGGGACAACCTGCCCGAGGAAATAAGGCTGACACATTCAGTATCTTCTTTTAAATCATTACTCAAAACTCATTTCTACAGACTAGCTTTTATGTGATGTCATCTGCTTGTTTGTTCATTTTGCATATTGCTACTGTCTTTTATTTAATTTTATTTTTACTTTGTCTTATTTATTTTATATAATTTTATATTCTTATTATCTCCAACTGTATTCATTGTCCCTCTACTCTAATCTGGTCAATGCCAGTCTTGTTACCTCTCTCTGTGTTGTGTGTCTTGCTTTGTATTTTACTGATTTTGCCTTTTGCCAAAGCACTTTGTGAACTTTGTTTTTTAAAAAGGTGCTATATAAATAAAGCTATTATTATTATTATTATTATAATCGTAGCCGTCATAAAGATAGATTTATTCTAACCTGGACTCCCTTCATACCATTTGTTGAGAACCTTTCTTTCACTTAACAGTCTAGCATAACAAGAATTCAAGCGCTGATGATCAAATACGACTGAAACAAACCAGTTTACAACATTTTATAGACCACATATGAAGAAAAGTGTCCTGACGTCCTGCTACGATAAAAACAGACCTGATGGATCCTGATGTCCTGCAACTAAACCAGGATGGACACATGAAATCATAAAGTTCAGCTCCACAAATTAAAAACTGTTTTGTTATAAATCAGCTGTCAGTCAGTCTCAAGGTTTGTATCATACACACAAACACTGAATAAAGCCTCTCCAGGTCTGACACTCTCACACTGAAGCCTTTAAAGCAGCTCTCTTCATTTTCAACTAAACTTCTGTCAACGCAGGATTTCACAGATATGTCGAGCAGCTAAAGTTGCCTCATTTTAAACAGAGGACTGAAACTTTAGAAATGTAGAGAGAGAGACGCTGTGAGGAGGAGATCTGTGGCAGCAGGTATGTTTACACTCATTCACACTGAGTTAGTCCAGAGAAACACATCAGCGATACAGAGACTAACATGTTGGCGGTGCATCAGATAATGAGATCTGCAGAGCTGATCTATAAGTCTGATTGATGGAGACATTTGTTGAATAAAGTTTGATGACATTAAAGTCAGAGCTGCACAGCGTCCTCAGTGCTTCTTTGACAGAAACTCGATTCTAACCACAGACGCTTTATTAAGCTGTTATTGACAGCAGCAGCAGCAGCCTGGTTGCTTCACACTAACACTGTCAGTTGTTCAGTCAGTCCAGCAGTGTGTTAGTTTCAGGCCTAAAGGCTCTTTTCGGCCCCTCCCAGGCCTGCAGGTGGTCTGACCGGTAAAGTGACTCCTGCTGAAAGCTCTGACACTTAAACACACCCTCAACACACTGAGTGACTCTGCACAGCCGCCTGCTGCCGTACACAACTACCTTTAAGGACTGACTTTAAGAAGAGAGCAGAAATAACATGAGTCATAGATTTAATCCTTCATAATCTTTCTTTTATTTTTTTTATTTATGAATGATGCACTGACTGGTGAGCACTTTAAAATGTCATTGTACTTGTGACAATGACAATAAAGATCTATTCTATTCCATCACTAATAATTAATCATTTTTAATAATTAACAGACCCTCCAGCAGAGCTCTGAACACACAGAGGACGACTGAGAGCCGACAATTTGGTTCAATAAGACAAACAACTGGTGGCGCTGATTCTTTTACACTCCAGACAAAAGTAAAAACTTAAGATGTTTTGAGTTCATATTTTTTAGCTTCCACTCAGAGATCACTGAGTGGCTCCATATTTCTGTTTCTCTTCATAGTAGAATTGCACAAAGTAATGCCGTCATTCCTTAAACATTGTTGACATTATAAGGACTGGAAATGGACTCAAAGATGGCGCCTTTTCAATTTGCTCACATAGTCTCCTCATCATCGCTCCACACAGATCTGATGATTCATGAATATCATCATTTATTCACTCAGTCTGTTTGAATTTGATCCTCACAGCTGCTGTTATACCTCAGACAGCAGGAGAAACGTTTCTTTCATGTAAATGTGAATCAAGACAAGCAGATGCATGTTGTGTTTTGTCCTCTATAAATAAATAACCAACACTCCTTTAGATATGCAGGGTGACTGAGTACTGATCAGATTTTAATGATTAAACCAGAAAATCTCTCCAGTTAGAAGATTTGTTTCCAAGGAAGAACCTGACAGTTTAGATCCTGATCAGGAGTGTTGTCCTCTGACTCTGATGTGTCAGAAGGAAAGATTCAAACAAAGTTACCTCTCACCTTGTAGGAGAAGAAAAGAATGACGAAAGCTGCGGTGAGTCATCTAAAACTAAATCAGAAAGCTGTATGACGACTGATCAGACACCAAAAACCATGAAGAGGAATCAACAAGTCTCACAGCAGCCTCTGTATTTACCCTCTGCAGGCCACCATGTTAGATAATCTGTATAAAATACATTAAATCCCTGAATCCACAGGTGTCAGCCAGTGACTGGAATGATGTACTGGTTCATAAAGGTTTGATACGATGTTAAATACCATCACATGACATAAATGCGTCGCCTGTCAGAGACTTTATTCCACATATATGGTGGTTCCCAGTGTTCCCAGTGTGTGTTAAACCAGCAGTCAGGTGTCCATATGAACAGTGAAAGAGGTTTTCCTCTCTGTAATCATTCCTCCTGTTCATACTGACTATTAAAAGATCTTCATTTAAAGTAGCTGATCAGCTTCTATTGAGCTTCATCAGTCAGATAGAGTTATTATATCAATGATATCTGACACATTTACTGTCTTTTTAGCATCAGATTACCTCTTAGTGTTTCCCTGTTGAGCTGTGGTGGAAGTATAGTAACAAAAAGACGTTGGTAGTAAAAACACTGTAACGTTGAAACATAGAAGATGAAGATTTGACTGAAGCTTCATTTTAGCTTCAGATCAACTTTTAAATCCATGTTTCCACAGAAGGAGGACTGTGGGTTTAGTCCTCCATCACTTCCATTGTAAACATTATGAAGGGATCTTCTAATGGTCAGTATGAACAGGAGGAATCATTACAGTAAACATGATGAAGGGATCTTCTAATGGTCAGTATGAACAGGAGGAATCATTACAGTAAACATGATGAAGGGATCTTCTAATGGTCAGTATGAACAGGAGGGATCATTGCAGCAAGAAAAACAGGTTACATGTTCATTTGGAAAACTGACTGTTGGGTTAATACCTGGGTGTGTCGGACACTATGAGCAGTTTCACAAATCAATCATCAGGACAGATTTATAGTAATATTAGATTCATTTTTTTAGGTTTTTTTTTGTCAGATATTTGCTGATGATTATTTTATATTTAAAAAGTTTCTCAGCTGATAAACAGGAGAAAATAATCAGGATAAAACCTTCCATCATTTTATACATGTGGAATTAAAGACAGTGTTAAATGGATGAGCGACATTAGATGGACCAATGAAAGAGCCAAGAAGTAAGAAAAGAAGGAGATAACACAATGGATTTTAGCAATGCAAGTATCCTGAAGAATTACGCAGCATTTTAACATTATGCAGAAGTGTGGCGAGGCGGACAGTAACGGTGTGGGGACTGTATCCGACTTTCATCTGGGAAATCAAAGTTTGAGTCCAGCCCAACTCAACATTTCATATTTGCTTTTCTTTTTTTTCTTTTTTTACCATAAGCAGCTATTTTTTGTCCAAACCTTCACTGTAGTTTATTTACTGTATTCATGATCGTTCCCTAAACATAATCATATCTACAATTATGAATGTTGGTATTGGATATAATCTAGGGTTTTCCTGAAACAGCCAATATCAACATTTTATCTGGTGACAGGGTATGTAATTTTATATCATGATGTAGTAACATTTACAGAAAATACACTCAGTTGATTCAGTTTTTTTTAGGTCCAATCACCTTAAATTAAACTATTTAGTATAATATGATGCAAGAAATTCCTCCTTCATGACAGTTCAGGTTCAGATTGTGGTGAAACTGTTTTAAAGGTGCTGAGTCAACCTAACGGTGCTGCTGTTGAATCACAACCAACATTTTTCACTTGTTTAATTTCCTGCCAATTTAAAGACAAAACTATCCTTTGATTAAATGAGAAATCAATTAGTAGATGAATTGATTATATCAATAATCATTACTTGTCTTTAACCCTCAGGTCAATTTTGACTGGGAAGCACAACAGGTGTTAACTCAAAAATGAGCTATAGTTTCATTACTTTGCATCAAACATCAGAAATTCGGTATGAAAACCATAATTTTCTGTTTAACTAAATATTCTATATTACACAAAATGTCTTTTTGTGAGCCCACACTGCTGAAAAACTGACAAATAAGTGAGTTATTGTAGCTCTAAAGCAGATAGGACCTGTCATAGTTGATATTTTAGTTTTTTCACCACTGTTAAAACATATTTTCTGAGTCTTTGGCTCAGTTTTATTTAAATGAGGCCTATTGACCATAATTTCAACAAAAAAAGAAGTTTAAAACCATGTGGTGATAAGTTGGCTAAAAAAGGTCTAACACAGAATTGGGTGATAATTTATACCTTATGCTTTATCAACTAACAAACCAAACCAGGAGGACAAAAGTTGCAGGAAGACAACAGGAGAGTTGATCTGAAATACATTGAGTCACTGCTGAGAATGACGCCTGACAAACACTGACAGCTAAGTTTTTTACTGTGTTTATATTTCACTTCATTTAAATAAACAATGATGCGAATGAAGGTTTGAATCAGCTTCAAACAGAGTAACTGATACTAATACTGATAGAAAATATGTAAATGTGCTGGAACAGAGAGAAAATGAGCGACTGAGGCAGGTGAATAAAACTCGACACGCAGCACACACACCTTAACCTGTGACACAAACACACCTTAACCTGTGACACAAACTCTCCACTCAGGCTTCAGATCCATCTCTACAAACTTTTCAAACCTTCACACACAGAATCAAAAATACAACTTTCAAACACACTGAACAGACCAGCAGCTATTACTGGTTTAGTCCCAGTTTAGTCCAGTTTTGTAGTGGTTTTCTTACCTGTTCAGGTGAGCAGAGGGTCTGTTCATGTTTGCTGCAGGGTGGAGGAGCTCAGTCTGCTGCTGGTGTCACTTTACACTCCTCCTGCTCCTCCTGCTGCTCCTCCTCCTGCTCCTCCTCCTTCTTCTTCTTCGTTGTGTTTATTGGCTGATCACAAACTTCAGCTGTGTATCGCCACCTGCTGTATCAGAGTATGCAGATTCCTCCACAGGAGGATGGGGATAATACTTATGATATAAATAATTATAGACAGTTCAAATATTTTAGGTCTCAGTGTTTCTAACAGTTGGATGAATTCTTGTCTGTCTGTCTTCTTGTTGGAGAGAAATTAGTAAAGTCCTCTCCTTTATTTAACATTGTGTGAATCTTTGCGTGTTTGACTCCTTTCCTCAGCAGAACTTTCTTCAGTCAGATGTTAGAATAAAGTAAGATTGAGAAGCTCTCTGTTTTTAACAACTTTACAGTTTCAGCATTTTTAGCTCCTTTCTCTCTCAGCTCTGACTTGACCAACACCAGATATTAAGCTCCTCATTTCAACAGCTGCACTGTGCAATATGTGACTTTACTTTTTCTCCATGAATTGTTCCAAAATCTTTCTGTTGTTCTTCATCCATTGCAAATATTAACTAGTGGTCTTCTCTTGTTTAAGAACTTCATCTCAGTTGCTTTTGTGACTTTTATTGAAGTGTCAGCCAATCTTTGCTCACCTCAATGATTACTCTCATTACTCATTATTGTCATTATTGTTCTGTGCTATCTTAATTATAGACCTACTGTTTGAGGCTTTGTCTGAGATGTTACTCTTTCGACAGTGTCATGAGAGTCCTCACTTGATCTGCTGGATCATTCAAAGTTTGCCTTTTCCCTCCTTTTCTGGTTGTTGACCTGTTGCCAGTCTGCTCCACTATAACCCCAGTCATGTTAAATGGTGAATGGACATCAGTTATATAGAGCTTTTCAATTCTTATCAAACCATTTATAGATTTAAAACCAGTGAAGGGAGAAATCTGAACTCTACCCTTCTCTCTTTCACCTTCCTGGTTATTCCAGGTGAGCCACGTCCCTTGGCCATGCTGCATTCATGGCCTGTGGGAAAGAGGAGACATACTTTAAATTCTTCTTCTTCTTAATAAAACTGGAAACAGTTGTCAGCAAAACTTCTATATCACATAATGCTGCTTTTGTGTTGTATTGGAACAAACGGAGGAACAGCATGACGTCTCACTGCTCAACATTTTCTCACAGACATTAAATTCCAGTTTAGACTTGCCCTGATCCACCATATTTCATAATCTTTATAAAAGATCTGTGTATTTATAACTCTGCAGCTGTTTTTTGGTGTCTGGTTTCAGGTTTTTAACCAGGCTCAGGTTATAGGTTCAGATGATATGTGACATCATGTTTTACATTAAAATAAATATAACTTTAGTTTTTAAATTAGACTGTAATGCAACAACTTCAGAGTCAGTGGTGGGAAGTAACTCAGTACTGTCTTTTAGTGCAGTTTTGAGGTAGTGTATTTCCATCTGATGCTACTTTATATTTTCACTCAACTACATTTTCTGGATGTTCAGAATTTAAATTTTACATCTTGAATTTTCAGTCTAAATATAAAAACCCTAAAATAAAAATCTAATGGAAATAAAGTGTTTTAGAAACTGGACAACTTGAAAATGCCAAAAAATTAAATTTAGACCACATAAATGCAAAAAAATGTTTTTTTAAAGTCAGATATCTCAGTGCAGTAATGCAGTGGTATTTAAATGTCATCATGTAATATTCAGTAGTGATTATATTTCTAAATATACTACAGTATTATAACTGTACCACAGTATTATAATTATACCACAATATTATTATAATGTACTACAGCATTATTAAAATTTACTGTGGTATTTTTATAATACTGTAGTACATTATAATAATACAGTACAGTACTACAGTTAGTATCATAATTCACAGTATTATTATAATTTAATTTGGTCTCAGGCGGACTCAGCTCTCCGGGCCGCCTCCTGCTGGCCGGGGTGGGGTACTGCAGCTCTCCGGGCCTCCCCCTGCTGGCCGGGCCGCGGTACTGCAGCTCTCCGGGCCGCCCCCTGCTGGCCGGGGCGGGATACTGCAGCTCTCCGGGCCTCCCCCTGCTGGCCGGGGCGGGGTACTGCAGCTCTCCGGGCCTCCCCCTGCTGGCCGTGGCGTAGTACTGCAGCTCTCCGGGCCTCCCCCTGCTGGCCGGGGCGGGGTACTGCAGCTCTCCGGGCCTCCCCCTGCTGGCCGGGGCGGGGTACTGCAGCTCTCCGGGCCGGCTCCTCTTCTCCTCGGCTCCTCCCGCAGGCTGCAGCCGGGGAAGCGTCCAGGAGTCGGGACATACGGACCGGACAGTCAGCCGGAGGTCCAACCGCCGGAGCTGCAGGCCGATACCGCACCGAGCCGACATGGAGCACCGGGAGCCGGGACAGTGAGCCGGAGCTCCGGGGTGAGTTAATCCACAACTCGGAGGATAAATCAACAACAAACCGACTAAACTAACTTGTTAGCTTGTCTGCTAACGGACCCTGCCTTTGCTCAGCGCTCCGGACACTAACTGGCTTTAAACTGTTTAGTTTAGTTTAAGGTTTAAAGTTTGTAACGTTGCGGAGCTGCGATGGATCAACAGGAGCAGGACAGATAGCAGCAAGCCGTGGATGAGTGGTGCAAACCGGGAGAGATAGCTTCCTGTGGTCGGTAACGTTAAAACCGACTGACGGTGAACCGGAGACACACCTGTAAATAAACCTATATAAACTTATATATACCTATATAAACTTATATATACCTATATATACTATACCTATACATATATATACATATACATATATATATATATATATATACCTGGAGATAGTATCCAGTCTGAGAAGTAACTGAGTACATTTACTCAAGTAATATACTGAAGTACAGTTTGAGGTACTTGTACTTTACTGTAGTATTTCCATGTGATGCTACTTTCTACATTTTAGTTACTTTTCAAATGAAGACACTGATAATAATCTAATGATGTCATATATAATAATATATCAGAGGACCAAACCACTACTTTACTGTAATACTGCATACTACATCACTCATAATACTGCAGTACTTTACTGTAATACTGCATACTACATCACTATAATACTGCAGTACTTTTACTGTAATACTGCATACTACATCACTATAATACTGCAGTACTTTTACTGTAATACTGCATACTACATCACTCATAATACTGCAGTACTTTTACTGTAATACTACATACTACATCACTATAATACTGCAGTACTTTTACTGCAATACTGCATACTACATCACTCATAATACTGCAGTACTTTTACTGTAATACTGCAGTAAATGATCTGAGTACTTCTTCATCACCACTTCAGTACAGCAGTAAGTTTTCTGTACACTAACAGCTCTTAAACATAATAACAACAGTTTTTAATAGTCTTATAATATTTAACTCTGTATGATAGTGATTTTTAACCTTCTTATCAACACAAATTACGTCTTTTTCTTCCCTGACTTCATTTCCTTCAGTCAGTTATTGTGTGTTTAATCTTGTCAACAAATCATTACTACAGGACTCAGTTTTTAGCCTGCGGTGCTTCAGATTTGTTTGGACAGTGTTGCTGTGAGCTGGAGGGAAGATCCACTCAGCTGATCACTTCCAGATGTTTGTCTTCTTACACAAAGACACCTGATGTGTTGAAAGCAGTGAGTGTAGATCCTGAATAAGCAGCAGCCTGAAGCCTCGCTGACTGCTGCATTATTAATACGTGACATGATTTCCACTCTGAGATGCTTCAGGCTGTGAACCTGCTGCTGGTTCTCATGCTTCAGAGGAAGTACTCTGATCATTTACTGCAGTACAAGTACAAATACTAGGATTTAGAAATACTTCACTACAGGTAAAAGTCCTGCAGGAAAAGTACTGCAGTATTATGAGCGATGTAGTATGCAGTATTACAGTAAAAGTACTGCAGTATTATAGTGATGTAGTATGTAGTATTACAGTAAAAGTACTGCAGTATTATGAGTGATGTAGTATGCAGTATTACAGTAAAAGTACTGCAGTATTATGAGCGATGTAGTATGCAGTATTACAGTAAAAGTACTGCAGTATTATAGTGATGTAGTATGCAGTATTACAGTAAAAGTACTGCAGTATTATGAGCGATGTAGTATGCAGTATTACAGTAAAAGTACTGCAGTATTATGAGTGATGTAGTATGCAGTATTACAGTAAAAGTACTGCAGTATTATGAGTGATGTAGTATGCAGTATTACAGTAAAAGTACTGCAGTATTATAGTGATGTAGTATGCAGTATTGCAGTAAAAGTACTGCAGTATTATGAGCGATGTAGTATGCAGTATTACAGTAAAAGTACAAATGTACTTCCTGTCCTCTCCTCAGCCCCCCCCCCCTCAGTGATGTCATGGCGTCCCGGCTGTTGGACCGTTTGAAGCGCTCGCTGTTTAAAGATGGTCAGGGGGCGGGACCTGAACAGGAAGTCAGTGGCGGACAGGAAGAGGAGGAGGAGGTGATCGAGGACCGCTGGGAGGCGGAGCTGGAGGAGGAGGAGGAGTGTGTGACGGACAGGCTCGGGGGAACGCTGTGCTTCGACAGCACAGGAGGAGGAGCAGGAGGAGGAGGAGGAGCAGGAGGAGCAGAGGATGGAGCGGAGGGAGACGGGTCGGGGATGGACAGCGACTCTGACTTCCTGGGAGAGTCGATGGAGGAGGGGCTCAGCAGCACCGGTGAGGAGGAGCTCTGATCTATAAAACCTCTAAAACATTAACGATTAGTCAGTTAATCATTAACTAATTATAACTGATTCATTGTTTAAAGCAGTTTTTGAGCAAATATGACATTTAATGTTTCCAGCATCATAAATGAGAGAATTTGCTGATTTTTACTTTATTTAAAATGTTTACTTAAATACAGGTCAGACTAATAAGGTTTGGCAAGTTGTGCAACTTAAAAATATCTTATAAAACTAGTTTTAAAAGCAGCATCAGGTTTGTTAAAATGTACATTTAGTATTTTTGTTGGTTTTATATCATTTGAAATGACATTTGCACCATTTTTTTTACCAAAAGTAAGACTGAATGCTCCTGAAAATGTCAAATGGTGTAACCACAAAAGAATGATACATATTACATATTTTATCACCTACAGTGTATTTAAGTGGACTTATACTAATAATGACTTCATTTAAAACATGTAAATGTTTCCTGATCTCCATGGTAACCAGAGTAAATGTAATATTTAGAACAATAGTATTCCATTACCTTTATTTAATATAAAGTTATAATGTAAGATCATAACAAACTAGTTGATATGGTGTTTTATTGACTATTTACTGTTTTTAAGCAAGTTGAATTATTTGGTACAAAGTTTTTATGGTTACACCACTTAGACATTTTTGCCATAATCCTCTAATATATTCTCTCTAAATGGATTAAAAGCAGAAATTTGATGCTGGGTCCACAAAAAAAGAATGTGTGAAGTTATTCATACGTTCATTTTCACATTTTAACCCTTTACATTTAAAATAAACCACATGGAGACTAAACCTCATTGACCTTTTCATACTGCTGGTAGGACAGAACAAATCTTTATATTTAGTCGTACTCATCATCAGTTGATGAACGCTTCCTGTTCACGAGGACTTGAGCCTTAGTGTGATGAAAGTGTGAATAAGAGACGTTTGGTTCTCACACCAAGAGTGAAAAACAGAAGTGAGAGCAGAGCGTCAGGTCCTGAGCTCAGATATGATGTTTGAGACTCTGCAGGTTTCAGAGGAAGTGAAAATGTGACTGTTAGGTGTTTAAACAAGCAGCTTCTTATGATCCGGCTCATAACCCATCCTGTCTGCTCCACGTTTACTGTGTGTGTTGCACTTAGGTCACATGATCAAACACTTTGAATTTCTCAATGAAACGGAGGGAAAACCAAATGTTTGCACACGTTTTTAGTTAAGTTGTCGTAGCAACAGGGCTGAATATCGGTACCTGATACCTTTAAGATAAAGTAGCATGGAAACGTCTCCCATCACCTGCAGTCGATGCTTTTTGTACCCAGAGCTGATCTGTTTGCTGTGACCCACATGCTGATTTTGAGTGTTTTGTATTTAATAAAATGAAGACTTTGCTGCTTAACACACACTGGGAACACTGGGGATACTGGGGATACTGGGAAGAAAGATATAGACTTCACTTTCAATGTAATAAAGATTTGAATAAATGTCGGCTTGTGTTTAGTTTAGATTTGAATAATTTAAATTAACAGTAATGATCGGTTTCTCACCTGTCTGTCCTCTCACCTGTCTGTCTCTCACCTGTCTGTCCTCTCACCTGTCTGTCCTCTCACCTGTCTGTCTCTCACCTGTCTGTCCTCTCACCTGTCTGTCCTCTCACCTGTCCTCTCACCTGTTCATCCTCTCACCTGTCTGTCTCTCACCTGTCTGTCCTCTCACCTGTCTGTCCTCTCACCCGTCCTCTCACCTGTTCATCCTCTCACCTGTCTGTCTCTCACCTGTCTGTCTCTCACCTGTCTGTCCTCTCACCTGTCCTCTCACCTGTCTGTCTCTCACCTGTCTGTCCTCTCACCTGTCTGTCCTCTCACCTGTCTGTTCTCTCACCTGTCCTCTCACCTGTCCTCTCACCTGTCTGTCTCTCACCTGTCCTCCTCTCACCTGTCCTCTCACCTGTCTGTCCTCTCACCTGTCCTCTCACCTGTCCTCTCACCTGTCCTCTCACCTGTCTGTCTCTCACCTGTCTGTCCTCTCACCTGTCCTCTCACCTGTCCTCTCACCTGTCCTCTCACCTGTCTGTTCTCTCACCTGTCTGTTCTCTCACCTGTCCTCTCACCTGTCCTCTCACCTGTCCTCTCACCTGTCCTCTCACCTGTCCTCTCACCTGTCTGTCTCTCACCTGTCCTCCTCTGACCTGTCTGTCTCTCAGACACCAGTCCAGTGGGCCCGTCCCCGGTCGGCCCGTCCTCGTCCTCTCTGCTGACTCGGCAGCTTCAGGACAGCTGGAGGAGCCTGCGTGCGCTCGGTGGAGGAAGTCCCGCCCCCGCTGGTCGGCGGCTGACGGACAGTTTGATGTTCGAGGTGACGGACGCCAGCGTGGTGCAGGACGGCTCCTCCAAATACGTGGTGAGTTCAAACACCCACACAGGAAGTCAGTAAAAACCAGTGCTGGTGACGAACAGGTGAGTTTGTCTCTGCAGCTCTACACCGTCCATGTGATCCAATCCGGCGGCAGCGACAAGACTCCCGCCATCATCACCCGCCGATACTCCGACTTCCAGCGCCTCCACGCCACACTGCGCCGTAACCACGGAGACCAGATGGAGCGCGTCTGTTTCCCACGTAAGTACAGTTCATGTCCATTAATCAGAGCCCAGATGATGAGCTGCAGCTATCAATCAGTTTCTGTTGATTATCTTTTTAAGTTTTTGGTCCATAAAATGAAACGTGTTTCCAAAAGTTCAACCTGATGTCCTCAAATGTCTCACAGATCTTCACTTTTCTGTCACAGAGACGAAACATAAAATATTACCACTGAAGAAGCAGAATCACAGAATTTAGACTCAAAACAATGAATCAATGATCAGACTAATTGGTTGTTAATCAATAGCTGTTGCCGTTTCCTGTTAACCGCATCACTTCCTGTCTGAATCCCGGCAGGAAAGAAGCTGCGTCGGAACTTCACGGCCGAGACGATCGCCAAGCGGAGCCGAGCGTTCGAGCAGTACCTGTCTCACCTGTGCTCTCTGTCGGGCCTGCGGGGGGCGCTGTGCGTCCGACACTTCTTCTACCTGAGCGACCTGCAGACGGGTCGGCTGCTCATCAGGTGACTGCAGATCAATTATATTCAGGTTTATATGGAGTCCAACATCATTAGACAACTAATTACATTTCAGTCAGATGAACTTAAAGCTGCAGCTTCTTCATTCTGACTGATTCTCAACATTCAGTCACATTTGAATCATAAAAAGAGGAAACTAACAAAAGGTTTTAGAGTTGTGTGTTTATTGTCCTCGTCCTCGGGGCGGCTGTGGCTCAGGAGGTAGAGCGGTCGTCCACCAATTGGAAGATTGGCGGTTCGATTCCCGGCTCCTCCAGTCCACATGTCGATGTGTCCTTGGGCAAGACACTTAACCCCAAATTGCTCCCGTTGCTGTGCCAACGGTGTATGAATGTGTATGAATGATTAGCTTCCCCTGATGTGCAGGTTGGCACCCTGCGTGGTAGCTCCTGCCATCAGTGTATGAATGTGTGTGAATGGGGTAAATGAAATGTATTGTAAAGCGCTTTGAGTGGTCGAAAAGACTAGAAAGGCGCTATATAAGTACAGGCCATTTACCATTTACAGGCCATTTATTGTCAAAGCAGAAGTTGTTTTATTCAGACAAACTTCTTTATATCTGGGTCAGTGAGGTGTTTTAGTGTTCATGAGGTTTAGTTTAAATTTAAAGGGTTAAAATGATAAAATAAACGTATGAATAACTTGCACACATTCTTTTTTTCTGGACCCAGCATCAAATTTCTGCTTTTAATCCATTTAGAGAGAATATATTAGAGGATTATGGTAAAAATGTCTAAGTGGTGTAACCATAAAAACTTTGTACCAAATAATTCAACTTGCTTAAAAACAGTAAATTGTCAATAAAACACCATATCAACTAGTTTGTTATGATCTTACATTATAACTTTATATTAAATAAAGGTAATGGAATACAATTGTTCTACATATTACATTTACTCTGGGTTACCATGGAGATCAGGAAACATTTACATGTTTTAAATGAAGTCATTATTAGTATAAGTCCACTTATTTGTCCCTAACCCAAATATATAGTCTGAGCTTTTCATTGTTACAGGGAACTAACCTGTTGAACTGAAAAGCTTCTCCTTCCTTTTTACATGAAGTACTATAAACCTGATCCACCTGTTCTCTTTCTCATTTAAATGAGTTTCATGAATTGGTGCAGTTAAGCGATATTAATACTGATTACCTTCACGTTGGTGTTTTTATTTAATTGCTACAGTAATTTGAAATATGTTTTATATGTCTCAGTAATAATAAGAGTTGGTAAGATGATGAATTCATAAATCAGTTAAACTAGATTTAAAAGCAGCATCAGGTTTGTTAAAATGTACATTTAGTATTTTTGTTGGTTTTATATCATTTGAAATCACATTTGCACCATTTTTTACCAAAAGAAAGACTGAATGCTCCTGAAAATGTCAAATGGTGTAACCACAAAAGAATGATAAATATTACATATTTTAGCACCTACAGTGTATTTAAGCTGCTTCTGCTTCTGTTCTTTGCCTTATTTGAGGGTGGGACGCTACCAGGAGGCTTTGGGTCCGCTGCTCAACGCCAAGAGACTGCAACACAAACTGGGCTGGGCGTGTTACTATGGCGACCAGGCTCAGACCCCGCCCCTGGCCTCCTCCCATTGGTTCTTCACTCTGGTGGGGCTGTCGTGCTGTTTCCAGGAGGTGGATCAGCTGGAGGAGGCTCGGGACCACTGCGACCTCGCCCTGCGCGTCCTGACCCCCCCCTCGCCGCCAGAGACTGACAGCGGCACGGACGACCAGCCCCCCCCGTCTGACCCCGTCCCCCCGTCCGACACGCCGCACCCCCTCCTGCTGCCGCTGCTGCGGGCGACGGTCCGGCTGGCGTGGCAGACGGGCAAAGACAAGCGGCAGTGGGAAGGACTGCTGCAGCAGCTGGAGGAGCAGAGGGGGGGGCTCGATAACCAGCCCACCTTAAAAGAGTTCCTGGTTAAACACAACCTGCAGGAGGAGGGGGGGGACGCATAGACACACACACACACACACACATGCATGCACACGCACACGCTGCAGAGTACAATCACTCACACACACTCAGAGAATACAGCTGAAATATTTAGAGAGAAAAAATCAGTCAGAAAAGAAAAAGTCTAAATATTTCACAGTAAAGTCAACATTTCATTATAAAGTAAAATCTGAATTACAGTTTACAGAATTATTATAAAAACTCAATGATTATTTCAAGATTAAAGTTTTAACATTTCAGTTAAAGTTTCACAGAAGGGAAAAAAATCAACTGTAATATTTGTAGAAAAAACATTTCAAGAAAAAGTGTCAAATATTTATAAATATTAATAATATTTCAGACCAAGTTTTTTCAGTTTTATGAGAAGTCAGAATATCACAATAAAAGTTGTAATATTTCACATTAAGTCAGTATTTAACATAAAGTAATATTACAGAATTACAGTAAAAATATAATGTAATGAGAAAAAGGTCTAATATTACAACAGAAAAATCTCTTATTACAAAAGTCCAAATATTTCATAAATATAAAATTTTCACAGGAAGTCAGAATTTAGAGGTAAAAATGACGTTTTAAGAAAAAGTAAAAAGAGAAAATATATAATGTAATATTTCGAGAAAAACATTAACATTACAGAAGTACTATTAAAAAATAAAAACATAATGTAATGAGAATATTTCAAGATTAAATTTCTAATATTACAACAGAAAAATATAATGAAAAATATCTTCTTACAAAAGTCCAAAAATTTCAAGAATCAAGTTTAAACTTCTTAATAAAACTTTTCACAGGAAGGAAAAAAATAATCATGTTAATATTTAATGAATAAAGAAAGTCGGGATCTGATTGGTCGAAGCAGATCAGCTGACAAGTTAAAAAAAAAAAACTTTAATTATTGTCTGTAAACTTCAGTTCTGCTCTGAAAACTGATTATTAATCCTCTTTAATATTATTATTATTATTATTATTATAAATCTCATAAGAATTCGACTTTTTCCTCTAAATATTTCAACATTAATTCTCATAAATCTCATGTTTTAATCAAACAGCAGCTGTGATATTAATATTAATAATATTACTGCTCCTTTAAAGCCTTACAGAAGCTCTGATGCTCAATAATCCTAAATAATAATCTCTGAGCCGTATTCACACGTAGCATCACTGTTCATCTCTGTGATATAAAAACAGATTTCCCTTTAATAATTATTATAAACTCATAACAGCAGCTTCAGAGTCTGGAGGAAGATGTTTAGTTCAGACTGTTTCTGTTAGATAAAAACTGATTTAACACTAAGACTCTTTAAACTTAAAACGTCGTCCTGTTACGGGTCTGTTCTTGTGTTTGGTGCCCCCTGTGGCGATGAGCTGTAACTGCAGGTCAGAGCCAAAACATGCTGATGAAAACATTTATATTAGATTTTTCAAGTTTGAACATTTTAACGAATATATATTTTATATTTTAATGTGTGTAATCTCCTTCCTCACGTCCAACCCAGCACTTCACATATAAAGGGAACTAACATCAGTATGGAGACTCGTCCCATTGTCTGTGTCACAAAGGGAATTAAAGAGTATAAACACATTTAATAATTATTATAATAATCACAATTCAGCCACGTTTTACACTCCTGCTGCTTGTGTGTCTGAATACGGCTCAGATTATTATGTTTTTATCAACAATACAACTTTTTTATTTTAGGGACAAACTGATTTTATTTTATTTTATTTCATTGCACTTTTTTTTTTTTTTTTTTACACATAAATCAGCATGTTGTGTGTTTAAATATAGAAGCTTTGCATGTTGGCTGCAGACAGGATCAGTCTGCTGCTCGGCTGATGTCTTTTTTTTTTTTTACGTGGATGCGGTTGCCATGGAGACGTGGACGACTGGATAAGGGACAGAGACAGATTTTAAAAGGTTTGATTTAAATCAGCAGCAAAAAAAAAACCTGACTGAGAGGTTTTTTTTGTTTCTGATTCAAAATTGATGAAATGATCGATAATAAGGGACGAAGTTATCAGCACGTTAGCGTTCACACTACGCACATGTACAGATTCATGAGTGTCGAAGCTGCTGATTGGAGGAAACTGTTGATGACATCATAAATCAATCATAAAAATTATTAGAGTTATTTGGGTTCAGATATTTCCCGCTGTGTGACCGAAAGCACTACACACGTATAAAGTTATGCACAATTACGAGTAATAAACATTTTCTATGCAGCCGCACTCAGAGGCCTTCGTTCAGAGCAGCTCGGTTACTTCCTGCTTCGAAGTTTACAAAATAATAAAAATATATTTTTCTTGTGCTGATTCACTGTGAAGCTGAAATTAAATTAACTGTAAATCATAAAAAGCAAAAAACAGTAATATGTAGATTTTATTTTGAAGGCTGATATTTGTACCTTGCGAAAAGTAAAAGTTTCTGCTAGTCCAGAAACAATTAGCGTTTATACTCAGTGAACAGTTAATAAATGGTTAATAACAGGCTTTAATGTTATAAGCAGCAATAAGTAATGTATTAATCTGCCTTTCATTTATAATTATAACAGATGAATAAAAATATAAATGTGTTCAAATGAAGTTATGAGCAGATATGTTAGCTTTTTATTATAAATTATAACATTACAGCGAGTTATAAACCATTTATTAAACTGTAGGTGTTGTAAAGTGTTACTGTGATTTTAATTTACTGCTGCATGCTGTAAAATCCTCAGTAACTGTTTCTGTGGTTTTATTTTGAAGGATTTTTATAATCGTGTGGAAACCGTTTGAAAAATGCAGTTTGGGGTTTGTGTGTTTTTTCAAAATAAGAGACGTCAGATTCTGCATGTGAGAATTTAAACTTCAATTTAAGGTGAAACTCAGACGTCACTTCCTGTCTTGCCTCTGGTTGAGCTGTAGCTGCGCTGCTTCATAGAGCTGAATACAAGTATATTTTAAAGTGTATTTTATGGAATAAATCTGTTACAAACATCACTTCCTGTCTGTTTATTTATTCTTCTCAAAACATGTCAAAACTCTTCAAAATAAAGTAACAGAACTCTTCAAAATAAAGTAACAGAATTCTTCGAAATAAAGGAACAGAACTCTTCAAAATAAAGGAACATTACACCAGCTGATGTTAATTTAAGAACAAAACTTCAAAATAAAAGTAACAGAAGTCTTCAACATAAAGGAACAGAAGTCTTCGAAATAATAGAACAAACTTCAAAATAAAGGAACAGAAGTCTTCAAAATAAAGGAACAGAACTTCAAAATAAAGTTACAACTCTTCAAAATAAAGGAACAGAACTCTTCAAAATAAAGTTACAACTCTTAAAAATAAAGGAACAGAACTCTTCAAAATAATAGAACATACTCTTCAAAATAAAAGGAACCAAACTCTTCAAAATAAAGTAACAGAACTCTTCAAAATAAAGGAACAGAAGTCTTCGAAATAATAGAACAAACTTCAAAATAAAGGAACAGAACTCTTCAAAATAAAGGGACAGAACTTCAAAAAAAATTAACAACTCTTCAAAATAAAGTAACAGAACTCTTCAAAATAAAGGAACAGAACTTCAAAATAAAGTTACAACTCTTCAAAATAAAGGAACAGAACTCTTCAAAATAAAGTTACAACTCTTAAAAATAAAGGAACAGAACTCTTCAAAATAATAAAACATACTCTTCAAAATAAAAGGAACCAAACTCTTCAAAATAAAGTAACAGAACTCTTCAAAATAATAGAACAAACTCTTCAAAATAAAGTTGAAAACTCTTCAAAATAAAGTTACAACTCTTCAAAATAAAGGAACAACTCTTCAAAATAATAGAACAAACTTTTCAAAATAAAGTTACAACTCTTCAAAATAATAGAACAAACTCTTCAAAATAAAGGAACAACTCTTCAAAATAATAGAACAAACTCTTCAAAATAAAGTTACAACTCTTCAAAATAATAGAACAAACTCTTCAAAATAAAGGAACAACTCTTCAAAATAAAGTTACAACTCTTAAAAATAAAGGAACAGAACTCTTCAAAATAATAAAACATACTCTTCAAAATAAAAGGAACCAAACTCTTCAAAATAAAGTAACAGAACTCTTCAAAATAATAGAACAAACTCTTCAAAGTAAAGTTACAACTCTTCAAAATAAAGTTACAACTCTTCAAAATAAAGGAACAACTCTTCAAAATAATAGAACAAACTTTTCAAAATAAAGTTACAACTCTTCAAAATAATAGAACAAACTCTTCAAAATAAAGTTACAACTCTTCAAAATAAAGGAACAACTCTTCAAAATAATAGAACAAACTCTTCAAAATAAAGTTACAACTCTTCAAAATAATAGAACAAACTCTTCAAAATAAAGGAACAACTCTTCAAAATAAAGTTACAACTCTTCAAAATAAAGAAACAGAACTCTTCAAAATAAAGTTACAACTCCTCAAAATAAAGTAACAACTCTTCAAAATAATAGAACAAACTCTTCAAAATAAAGTTACAACTCTTCAAAATAAAGGAACAAATCTTCAAAATAAAGGAACAACTCTTCAAAATAATAAAACAAACTCTTCAAAATAAAGTTACAACTCTTCAAAATAAAGTTACAACTCTTCAAAATAAAGTTATAATTCTTAAAAATAATAGAACATACTCTTCACAATAAAGTTACAACTCTTCAAAATAAAGTAACAACTCTTCAAAATAATAGAACAAACTCTTCAAAATAAAGTTACAACTCTTCAAAATAATAGAACAAACTCTTCAAAATAAAGTTACAACTCTTCAAAATAATAGAACAAACTCTTCAAAATAAAGTAACAACTCTTCAAAATAATAGAACAAACTCTTCAAAATAAAGTTACAACTCTTCAAAATAATAGAACAAACTCTTCAAAATAATAGAACAAACTCTTCAAAATAAAGGAACAACTCTTCAAAATAATAGAACAAACTCTTCAAAATAAAGTAACAACTCTTCAAAATAATAGAACAAACTCTTCAAAGTAAAGTTACAACTCTTCAAAATAAAGTTACAACTCTTCAAAATAAAGGAACAACTCTTCAAAATAATAGAACAAACTTTTCAAAATAAAGTTACAACTCTTCAAAATAATAGAACAAACTCTTCAAAATAAAGTTACAACTCTTCAAAATAAAGTAACAACTCTTCAAAATAATAGAACAAACTCTTCAAAATAAAGTTACAACTCTTCAAAATAATAGAACAAACTCTTCAAAATAAAGTTACAACTCTTCAAAATAATAGAACAAACTCTTCAAAATAAAGTAACAACTCTTCAAAATAATAGAACAAACTCTTCAAAATAATAGAACAAACTCTTCAAAATAAAGTAACAACTCTTCAAAATAAAGTAACAACTATTAAAAATAATAGAACAAACTCTTCAAAATAAAGTTAAAACTCTTCAAAATAAAGTAACAACTCTTCAAAATAAAGTTACAACTCTTCAAAATAAAGTAACAACTCTTCAAAATAATAGAACAAACTCTTCAAAATAAAGTTACAACTCTTCAAAATAAAGTTACAACTCTTCAAAATAAAGTTACAAACTCTTCAAAATGATAGAACAAACTCTTCAAAATAAAGTTACAACTCTTCAAAAATAAAGTTACAAGTCTTCAAAATAAAGTAACAACTCTTCAAAATAAAGTTACAACTCTTCAAAATAAAGTTACAACTCTTCAAAATAAAGTAACAACTCTTCAAAATAAAGGAACAACTCTTCAAAATAATAGAACAAACTCTTCAAAATAAAGTTACAACTCTTCAAAATAATAGAACAACTCTTCAAAATAATAGAACAAACTCTTCAAAATAAAGGAACAACTCTTCAAAATAATAGAACAAACTCTTCAAAATAAAGTAACAACTCTTCAAATTAATAGAACAAACTCTTCAAAATAAAGTTACAAACTCTTCAAAATAAAGTTACAACTCTTAAAAATAATAGAACATACTCTTCACAATAAAGTTACAACTCTTCAAAATAAAGTAACAACTCTTCAAAATAATAGAAAAAACTCTTCAAAATAAAGTTACAACTCTTCAAAATAAAGTTACAAACTCTTCAAAATAAAGTTACAAACTCTTCAAAATAAAGTAACAACTCTTCAAAATAATAGAACAAACTCTTCAAAAATAAAGTTACAAGTCTTCAAAATAAAGGGACAACTCTTCAAAATAAAGTTACAACTCTTCAAAATAAAGTAACAACTCTTCAAAATAAAGTAACAACTCTTCAAAATAAAGGAACAACTCTTCAAAATAATAGAACAAACTCTTCAAAATAAAGTTACAACTCTTCAAAATAATAGAACAACTCTTCAAAATAATAGAACAAACTCTTCAAAATAAAGGAACAACTCTTCAAAATAATAGAACAAACTCTTCAAAATAAAGTAACAACTCTTCAAAATAATAGAACAATCTCTTCAAAATAAAGTTACAAACTCTGCAAAATAAAGTTACAACTCTTTCCCTGTCCCTGTAATGTCTCACAGTGACCAGCAGAGGTCCCTGTAATGTCTCACAGTGACCAGCAGAGGTCCCTGTAATGTCTCACAGTGACCAGCAGAGGTCTCCCTGTAATGTCTCACAGTGACCAGCAGAGGTCTCCCTGTAATGTCTCACAGTGACCAGCAGAGGTCCCTGTAATGTCTCACAGTGACCAGCAGAGGTCCTTGTAATGTCTCACAGTGACCAGCAGAGGTCCTTGTAATGTCTCACAGTAAACGGCAGAGGTCCCTGTAATGTCTCAGTGATCAGCAGTGGTCCCTGTAATGTCTCAGTGACCAGCAGAGGGCGCCCTGTAATGTCTCACAATTACCAGCAGAGGTCCCTGTAATGTCTCAGTGACCAGCAGAGGTCCCTGTAATGTCTCAGTGACCAGCAGACGTCCCTGTAATGTCTCACAGTGACCAGCAGAGGTCCCTGTAACGTCTCAAAGTGACCAGCAGAGGTCCCTGTAATGTCTCACAGTGACCTGCAGAGGTCCCTGTAATGTCTCACAGTGACCAGCAGAGGTCTCCCTGTAATGTCTCACAGTGACCAGCAGAAGTCCCTGTAATGTCTCACAGTGACCAGCAGAGGTCTCCCTGTAATGTCTCACAGTGACCAGCAGAGGTCCTTGTAATGTCTCACATTGACCAGCAGAGGTCCTTGTAATGTCACACAGTGTCCAGCAGAGGTCTCCCTGTAATGTCTCACAGTGACCAGCAGAGGTCCTTGTAATGTCTCACATTGACCAGCAGAGGTCCTTGTAATGTCACACAGTGACCAGCAGAGGTCCTTGTAATGTCTCACATTGACCAGCAGAGGTCCTTGTAATGTCACACAGTGTCCAGCAGAGGTCCCTGTAATGTCTCAGTGATCAGCAGTGGTCCCTGTAATGTCTCACAATTACCAGCAGAGATCCCTGTAATGTCTCAGTGACCAGCAGACGTCCCTGTAATGTCTCACAGTGACCAGCAGAGGTCCCTGTAATGTCTCACAGTGACTAGCAGAGGTCTCCCTGTAATGTCTCACAGTGACCAGCAGAGGTCCCTGTAATGTCTCACAGTGTCCAGCAGAGGTCCCTGTAATGTCTCAGTGACCAGCAGACGTCCCTGTAATGTCTCACAGTAACCAGCAGAGGTCTCACTGTAATGTCTCACAGTGACTAGCAGAGGGCCCTGTAATGTCTCACAGTGACCAGCAGAGGGCCCTGTAATGTCTCACAGTGACCAGCAGAGGTCGCCCTGTAATGTCTCACAGTGACCAGCAGAGATCCCTGTAATGTCTCAAAGTGTCCAGCAGAGGTCCCTGTAATGTCTCAGTGACCAGCAGAGGTCCCTGTAATGTCTCACAGTGACCAGCAGGGGTCCCAGTAATGTCTCAGTGACCAGCAGACGTCCCTGTAATGTCTCACAGTGACCAGCAGGGGTCCCAGTAATGTCTCAGTGACCAGCAGACGTCCCTGTAATGTCTCACAATGACCAGCAGAGGGCCTTGTAATGTCTCACAGTGACCAGCAGAGGTCCCTGTAATGTCTCACAGTGTACAGCAGAGGTCCCTGTAATGTCTCAGTGATCAGCAGAGGTCCTTGTAATGTCTCACAGTGACCAGCAGAGGTCCCTGTAATGTCTCAGTGACCAGCAGACGTCCCTGTAATGTCTCAAATTGACCAGCAGAGATCCCTGTAATGTCTCAGTGACCAGCAGAGGTCGCCCTGTAATGTCTCACAGTGACCAGCAGAGATCCCTGTAATGTCTCAAAGTGTCCAGCAGAGGTCCCTGTAATGTCTCAGTGACCAGCAGAGGTCCCTGTAATGTCTCACAGTGACCAGCAGGGGTCCCAGTAATGTCTCAGTGACCAGCAGACGTCCCTGTAATGTCTCACAGTGACCAGCAGGGGTCCCAGTAATGTCTCAGTGACCAGCAGACGTCCCTGTAATGTCTCACAATGACCAGCAGAGGGCCTTGTAATGTCTCACAGTGACCAGCAGAGGTCCCTGTAATGTCTCACAGTGTACAGCAGAGGTCCCTGTAATGTCTCAGTGATCAGCAGAGGTCCTTGTAATGTCTCACAGTGACCAGCAGAGGTCCCTGTAATGTCTCAGTGACCAGCAGACGTCCCTGTAATGTCTCAAATTGACCAGCAGAGATCCCTGTAATGTCTCAGTGACCAGCAGAGGTCGCCCTGTAATGTCTCACAGTGACCAGCAGAGGTCCCTGTAATGTCTCACAGTGACCAGCAGGGGTCCCAGTAATGTCTCAGTGACCAGCAGACGTCCCTGTAATGTCTCACAGTGACCAGCAGGGGTCCCAGTAATGTCTCTCAGTGACCAGCAGACGTCCCTGTAATGTCTCACAATGACCAGCAGAGGGCCTTGTAATGTCTCACAGTGACCAGCAGAGGTCCCTGTAATGTCTCACAGTGTACAGCAGAGGTCCCTGTAATGTCTCAGTGATCAGCAGAGGTCCCTGTAATGTCTCACAGTGACCAGCAGATGTCCCTGTAATGTCTCAAAGTGACCAGCAGAGGTCCCTGTAATGTCTCACAGTGACCAGCTGAGGTCCCTGTAATTTCTCAGTGACCAGCAGACGTCCCTGTAATGTCTCAAAGTAACCAGCAGAGGTCGCCCTGTAATGTCCCACAATGACCAGCAGAGGTCCCTGTAATGTCTCACAGTGAACAGCAGAGTTCTCCCTGTTATATCTCACTGTGACCAGCAGAGGTCTCCCTGTAATGTCTCACAGTGACCAGCAGAGGCCCTGTAATTTCTCACAATGACCAGCAGAGGTCCCTGTAATGTCTCACAATGACCAACAGAGGTCCCTGTAATGTCTCACAGTGACCAGCAGAGGCCCTGTAATTTCTCACAATGACCAGCAGAGGTCCCTGTAATGTCTCACAATGACCAACAGAGGTCCCTGTAATGTCTCACAGTGACCAGCAGAGGTCCCTGTAATGTCTCACAGTGACCAGCAGAGGTCGCCCTGTAATGTCTCACAGTGACCAGCAGAGGTCCCTGTAATGTCTCACAGTTACCAGCAGAGGGCGCCCTGCCTCAGCTCACAGATTCCTCAAAATCTTAAATATTTTAGTATAAACTGTAACAGGAAGTAGGAGTCCTCGCTCTGACTTTTTCTTCTATTGGCTGCTTCACTCTCTTCCTTCATCATCATCATCATCATCATCATCATCATCATCATCATCATCACTTTATCTCAGCTCTTTTGTACTCTGATGAAGGAAGGAAGTCTGTCACACGCTCACCTTCCTCTGACAGAAAAAGGAAAAAAACTTACCTGAGCTTTTTATTTCTTCACTTCCTCAAATCCTCGTTTTGTTTTGGTAAATCTTTTTGTTTTTTTTCTGTTTGCCTCTCAATATTTAAAGGTTGTTTTTACATCAACACAGCAACAGAATTTCATTAAAGTATGAAGACGAAAGTGTGAAAAAGAATAAAACCGAAAGTTTCTGTAGTGTTTATCTACAGATACAGGACAGGTGTGTAGGCTGAGAGCAGGACTAATGAACATGATGCAGGGCAGGTGTGAAGGAGGAGGAGGAGTGAAGGAACACACAAAGGAAACAAACTGACATCAGATTAACATTAAAGTACAAATTCATAAATGTGAAAAAATAACAAAATAAGTCTTAAAGTCCAGTAGTACATGCAGCACGATGGGCCTGATTTACTAAAGGTCTACATGTGCAAACTTCACATCACCTGCAAAATAATGTGCAGTTTATCTTCTAACAGGAAACACTGATAATACACATTCTCCATTTAGTAGTTTACCGTAATGAATGTAATATTAGTAGTTTACCGTAATGAATGTAATATGAGGCGTTTTTACTCCAGTGTGTAAAATACAGGGAGGGTTAGGGTTCATTGTGATTCATCAAAGCTGAAGGTAATGTTGGTGACGGTTACTGTGTCTATAAATAATAGGATTGAAGGGCAGGTATTAACCTGCTGTTACTATGGAGACGAGGAGACGGAGACACAATGACACAATACACACACAACATGTTTTTTCCACCTGTGTTAATATTGTTGGAGTGTAATATTTGTGGTTTTACTAACAGCATCGACTTTGTCACTAATTCTCTCCCATAAAGAGTTGTTTCTGCTGTAACTCAATATGTTAACCTCTTCCACTAGAACCTCTAATTCCATCAGATCACATTATCTGTCCAAACTCGTCCAAACTCTCCATTATAGACTGGTTATAGACTGGTTAGACTGGTAAGACTGGTTATATACTGGTTATATACTGGTTATAGACTGGTTATAGACTGGTTGGACTGGTTATGAACTGGTTAGACTGGTTATAGACTGGTTGGACTTAGTCAGGATCCTCCTCCATCACTCAGAGTCGCTGCTGCTGCTTGTCTTTCTGCACAGCTGAATGAGCGCTCACTGTAAATAAGCCCCATCGTCCTCCACAGAAACATCACCATGGTGACAAGGCCAAGAGCTGAGACATCAGCTGCTGTAGAAACATCGGTTGCCATAGCAACGGTCACCGAGGAGCCAACATGGCTGTCAGTGGAGAGTCCAGACTAAGTACACACTAATATACACACCTATATAGACACACTAACATATACACACTAATAGACACATCCATATATACAGTATAGACTACTATACACACCTATATACACACTAAAATACACACTAATATATACACTAATATACACACCTATATATACACACTAACATATACACACTAATAGACAAACCCATATATACAGTAGACAGATATACAGATTGTACTGTATGCTGTCTATGGAAAGCACTTCATGCTCCTGGCTTTAAAAGTGCTGAATAAATACCATATTATTATTATTATGATTTACAGAAGCAGGTGAAGTTCCACACTACTAATAACAATAATAATAATAATAACAATAATAATAATAATAATAATAATAATAATAATAATAATAGAAACTCAAGCAGAACCCAATCATCATTTTTTTCTTGAGGAGTTTTTGAACGTTTCATTGAAATAAATGAAACTGTTGTTGATTTGAAAATGTTTTTAAAAATGATTATTTCACTCCATTATTAATATTTATGTGATTGCTTAAGTCATAAATATTAATGTAAGAGTCTCTTAAAGGGGCTTTCCACTCATTTTAACAGCTTTAATTTATTCATCATGCGGCGGTTCATTTCCTCTCTGTCCAGTCTGATGATGTCACAGTGACGTCACAGTGATGTCATCAGGGTTGCTTCCATCTTGGACTTGGAGACCACAAAGTCTTCACAGATGGTCTGCAAACTGGACCAGAGGGTAAGGCTCAACAGCAATGCATCATGGGAAATGTAGTCACAGGAAGTGAAACTCGCAGCAGAAATGCATCATGGGAAATGTAGTGAAAGGAAGTGAAACTCACAGCAGACGTGTTTAAATGTTCACAGTTTACTGACGCTTGTTTTACACGAGTTCAGGGTGATGAGATCCATCAAACATCCCACAGTTTCATGGACGTCATGATTCACATTTCATGTACACAGAGTGCATGAAAACAGAAATACTCAACACTTCCTGTCTCATCACATACACACACACACACACACACACACACACACACACACACACACCTCCCTCTCTGACATCACACAGACTCAAACCTGAGCACGAGACGTTACAGTGCAGTTTAACAGAAGGACTCGGTCCCCTCTGATTGTTTCAGTCACAAAACCTGAAGACCAAAATCTCAAGTGCTATAACGTTCACTTCAAGAGAACAGTGGAGGAAAAAAAGAAAGAAAAGCTTTTAAAAAACTTTCTAATCAAACTTTTCATCCTCAAGAAGGAAAATATATTTTCATAAATTTACTCTCAGATCATCAACATGTTGGAAAATATGCTGTTTCTCATATATTCTCATACTGTAGTGTATTTTTGATTGTACTGTATGCTGTCTATGGAAAGCACTTCATGCTCCTGGCTTTAAAAGTGCTGAATAAATAACATATTATTATTTTTATTATGATTTACAGAAGCAGGTGACGTTCCACACTAAAAACTATAACTATAAACGATGTGATGAACTATAACGTCCTGTCTATCAGCTGCAGGTTCCAGCTGTGTCTGCAGCTAATGAGAATAGATATAGATGAGCTGTTACTGCTTGTTGTATAGAGAAATAAAGGGAAAAGCAGAAGGGTTTACAGGCTTGGTGCTGATTCAGTGTGTTGATCAGAAGTATTTCAGTCACTAGTTGCTGTGATGTCCAAACTGAGCCGACACACAGCAGCACATGTTGAAGCAGAGACTCACAGTATGAGCTCACATCTGAACATGAGAAGATTTATATCACATTATAGATAGAGAACAAAGCTCCAGCATCTTTGTATAATAAACAGAGACAAACCTCTCTAAAGAAATCACCTCTGAATCTGTGCTGAGAGAGTAAAGCTGCATTACAATAAATACATATCAATAAATAAAGTCATAATTAAGGTGATATTTGGAGGTTTTGAAGTTTTACTGTAAATGTCAGGCTGCTGTTTGGTTTATAGGAAGGATTCTGATTGGCTGTCAGGCTGCTGTATGGTTTATAGGAAGGATTCTGATTGGCTATATGGTTATCTTTATAATTATAGTCATAGTTCTTGGTGTGGGCAGGCCTTTATTCTCCTTTATAATTCAGCATTGTACTCTCACACATTGGTTCTCCAGCTTGTTCACATCGAGGACCCTTAAACTGTCAACTGATAACTGTTTTTATTACAGAGAGTATAAAACCCAAACAGTCATATTCTGTCATGTGTTACTTATGGATGAAATTATAGTGAAAACTTATTCCCCTTTTTTGCTTGGGACCCCTGTAACCAGACCTCACTGTGAGAACCACTGCTCTTACTGATCACGGTTATTTGTCTCACTCAGATTAGTTGATCAAACTAAAAGTAAAAAGGACTCTTTGGACATTTTGGGCCAACGTTGAAATGTCTTCTATGCTAATCAGGAGTTAGCATGCTAGGTTCAGACGGTGATAATAAAGCTTATTTGCTAACAGTTATTTTACACTAACATCTACATACTGTACGTACAGTAGCATAGCAGGATGTTGGTGAAAAGCAGAAATAATCGATTCCAGGCAAAATAACATATATATAATATATAAAAACTAATATGATTATAAAATATACTTTTACATCATACAGTGAGTTTTCTCCTCTAGATTGTCCACAAACCAAAGTTACACAATATTTTTTTGGCTAAACACGACTAACAAGTTAGTATCAAACTTTATATTCTCTTTCTTGCATGGACACACACACACACACACACACACACACACACACACACACACACACACACCTTCAGTATATCTTATATTTCCTTAAAACTCCAACAGAATATGAAAATAAATGGCCATTTTCTTATATTTAACAAAATTGCATTGAACAGTTTCAGTATATAACACATTATTACATCATAACATTTAACCCTGATTAACTTAACTCCACCATTAAAATCCATCCACGTCTTTCAAAGGTGCCTGTACTCATATTATTATTAACCCTCCTGTCGTCCTCCCGGGTCAAATTGAACCGTCTATTTTGACTGTTCCTTCTTTCCTTCCTTCCTTCCTTCCGTCTGTCCTTCCTCCCTCCTTCTCTCTTTCATCCCTTCCTTCTGTCCTTCCTTCCTCCATCCCCTTTTCTTCCCTCCTTCTTTCCTTCCTCCCTCCCTCCTTCTCTCTTTCTTTCCTCCCCCCTTACCTTCCCCCCTTCCTTCTTTCCTCTGTCCTTCTTTCCTTCCTTCCTCCCTTCCTCTTTTCCTTTCTCCCTCCCTCCCTCCCTCCTACCTTCCTTCCTTCCTTCTTTCCTCTGTCCTTCTTTCCTTCCTTCCTCCCTTCCATCTTTACTTTCCTCCCTTCCTTCCTCCCTTCTTTCCTTCCTTCTTCCTCCCTCCTTTTCTTCCTTCTTCCTCCCTTCCTTCTTTCCTTTCCTCCCTTCTACCTCCCTCCTTTCCTTCCTTCTTCCTCCCTCCTTTTCTTCGTTCTTCCTCCCTCCTTTTCTTCCTTCTTCCTCCCTTCCTTCTTTCCTTTCCTCCCTTCTACCTCCCTCCTTTCCTTCCTTCTTCCTCCCTCCTTTTCTTCCTTCTTCCTCCCTTCCTTCCTTGACTCGAGGACAACAGGAGGGTTAATAATGTAATCCCACTGACAGTGAAGGATGCTTGTGGTCCTGTTGTCACAAACTAAATTAAAACTACTTGAAGTGAATCACTGAGAATCTGACAGGCTGGATGAAATATCATTAAAGTAAGTACCTTTATTTTGGTGAATTTGCTGCTGATATCTAATTCTGAACTAAGCTTTAGATGCATGATTCATGCTGTGTTACTGCTTCAGAGGGCAGCATGGTGTTTACGCAATAACTGTCAAGAAATGAAATGTATTAAAAAAGAAGTTTGACATTTTGGGTAAAAAACAGTTTTCTTAATGAGAACATGAGAAGATAGAGTAATTATAACTAGGGATGCTAGATATTGACTTTTCTGCCGATATTCGATATTCCGATATTCCGATATTCCCCAACTCTTAATTTCCGATACCGATATCACCCGATACCGATATTTGCAGGCTTTTTAAACCAAAACTATTAGGTAACAACATAACATATCTCCTACTGTTGAATTAATACATTATGCTTAATTTTACTGTGATGCTCCACTGGATGCAAACATAAATGCAACATGGCTTTCCACATGTAAACACTGTCTGTGCAAAATAAGAGAACAACTTCAATTCAAGTTATGGAAAAAAGTGCCAATATGTCACTGCTATATTTATTATGCTGCTTTTTAAATTACAAATTTACTATCCGTAGGGAACACTTGGAAATAGTTCCAAATCACAGACATAAGCCCCGTTTCTGGAGGCGAGACCTTTTATAGGAACGTCCTCTCACTCGTTCCTCTCAGCTGTTGTGTCTCCAGCAGAGTAGGACCCAGATAGGACCCAGATAGGACCCAGATAGGACCCACCGGATTCTGACAGTGACGTCACAGAGGCGACTCGCCGAAAGCATAACAGAGAAAATGACAACGAGGAGGTAAACCTCGTTTCTGTTTTTTGTGTATGAACTTGTTAGCCACGGTTAGCCATGGTTAGCCACGGTTAGCTACGGTTAGCGACCCACGAGTCTAGCGTGTTTTTGTTATACGTCATCAAGCGCCGGTAAACGTCCCATGCTGCGTTCATGCAGGCTCGGAAATGCTGAAGCCTACAGAACAAATATCGGTTATAAAAACCTGATACCGATACTTCCCGATATTACATTTTTAAGTGAATATCGGCCGATAATATCGGAGGGCCGATAATATCGGACATCCCTAATTATAAGCACATCACAAAGAGTGCAAGGCTATTGGAAAAGTAACACCTGCACATTTATTTGAAAAGTAAATCTGTCCATCAAATATGAAGCTACATTTAGGAGACATTAGTGTTTCTGATTTTCTTTATATACACTGCTCCAGGTGTATATGTATGTTCTGGGGTTTTACTCAAGAATAATCATCAGATTGATTGATTAAATAAAAATAATTGTTAGTCCTACTTTGGTCAAACTCATTCTTCTCTCTCCTCCATCCTTCCTGTCAGATGATACACAGTTGTTTATGTCTGTTTGTATCTCAGTTCTTTCAATGCTCTTATTACCTCAGAGACATTTTAAATATTCAATGAGAAAAAGATTTTTGTAGGTTTGAAACAATGAAAACGACTTTTTTTATTCTGTATTTTTAAATATACAGAACAACAGTTTTTTAAAATTCATTGTTGTTTGTATTTTGTTTCATCCCCAGTAACTCATATTCTTCACATTTCCAGCTCTATATTTATATTCTGGTGCTCCTTCTTTACTCAAAATGTCAACTTCTCAAATCCATAAAAACCTCTAGTTGTGTTTTTTTTAATGTGCTGGATGATTTTAGCAGTTTCCTCCTGCTCTCAGTCTTTATGCTAAGCTAACCACCACCTAGCTGTAGTTTCATATTTAACAGACAAATATTATATCTGCATCAATCTTCTCATGTTACTCTTCTTTCACAAATTGTTGAGCTATTCGTTTTAAGATAAAAAATCCAGTGCTTCTGATTGTTGGCAGCGGTCACAGCAGACCAAACTTTATGTGCTAAACAAAGACGGAAATCATCTTCAGATCATAATATATAATAATCAGTAAACGCAGCAGAGGACAAAACTAACGTTTCCAGTTGCTGTCAGTCCTGTGTGGTGACACTCCAAACCTGTGCTATCACACGGAGCTTAAAGTGGTAAAGAGAGAAAGTGGAGAAAGTACAACATCGTGGTGAAACAGCATCTCAGAGGATGGCGGTTTGATTATAAAGGTGCAGAAAAGCTCCGTTTGGCATTTCATGGCACACAGATGGAAAAAAAGGCAGTGAACCAGAAAAAAAAGATGGAGACACTTTTTCCACAAGGCAGCACAACCGTGTGATATTTCAAACCAGTCCAGGAGGTCTGGTGTGTGAAGAACCCGACCAGTCCAACCAGTGAGCTTTAGTCTCCTTTCATACTGCAGATATGAAGGTGTGTAGCAGGATGTGGGCCGCAGGTGTCTTCAGGGCAGGATTGTCACTCATTTATGCTTTATGCCTTATATCAGACTTTTTCCTGAAGAGCAGGTTGGCAACTTTCCTCCTGATCTCCATGACGTTTACCTGACTTTCAGGCTCCGATCAGACAGAAGGTCCAGATTCACTACGATGGTGCTGTGAGACCAACTCAACTTTATTATAATTAACTTTGTTTATTAAAGCTTGTACATTCCTTCAGTCTGTCCTGTCTGTGAGGACTTTAAACTATATGTTAGTTTTGAATTGCATAAAGTCTGTTCAGTCACAAAGAGTCATGGTATTGCTGAACTCACATAGCAGCTTTTAGCTTCTTTTAGCTCAAAGTTTTGGTTCTTCAGCTGCAGATGGACTGTTATTTAAGTCCTTCAGGCTCTTATCAAACACTACAAACCTCTCATCATTTCAGAAAGTTTATTGTTTGATTGTCTAAGTTTGAATATTCTTGTTTGTCTGACTGCTGTTTGTTCAAACTAGCTACCTAGCTTACCTGCTACCGCAAGCTAACCGCCAGAGAGCGCCTAAGGAGTCGTCTTCAGTCTCTCAGTGTGAAACTCTTTTATTCTCTTTTATTCACTCGATATGTTTGGTTCGTAACGTCTGTAAATTTTGACGGAGGACCTTTGAGGGCTGAAAGTGAAACAGATTACATCAAAAATCATTATGAGACGATGACATTAACTGCTGTAGGTATAAAAGCTGCATGTTGCCTGAATGTGTCTGTCAGTAACTCTAACCCAGCCAACAGTTAAACCATCTGTTTGCTCTTAATACTTATTTTTAGAAGATTCTGGATTTACAACAATATTCACAGAGAGCTGTCTCACTAAGTGTTTTTGGGTTGAGATGAATTTGTCAAATAGAGCTGCAAAGATAAGTGACTAATAGATTAGTTGCCAACTATTAAATTAAGGATAGAAATTTTCACCATTTTCCGGACCAAACTAATTGATGACTTAAAAAAACAATGAACAGATTAATCAATAATGAAAATAATTGTTAGCTGCAGCTTTACAAAATACTGTAATTTAAATAGGAAGACTAACGACCACTTTGTGAAATTTAATAAAGAATAAATAATGTAGAATTGATAGATGCTTGTTTCACTTGTCACTGAAGAACTCATTTTACACTTTTCACCACACATATCTTTACTGAATCTGGACCTGAGTGTCGGACCGAAGGTTTCTATCCAACAGTAATAACCGTCGGAGTTTCCCCATCAGACAGTAGTAACCGACAGCAGAGGGCTGGGACAGAGCTGACTGTCCGTCTCCACTCTCGTCCCGTGAGTCAGCAGCTCCTCCACAGTCGTCCAATCGTCGAGCAGCTTGCTGTTCCTCAGCCTGTTCTGCTTCATGTGGCTCAGCTCCAGCACCGTCTGAGATGACAGCGGCCCTTGAAGTCCGCCCGCCTGCTCCTCCCCTCCTCCCCTCCTCTCTCTGTGTTGCCGCGACAACGCCATGTGGCGCCTCCTCTCGGTCCGGTTCCAGTATCGCCCCGCCCATCGTCCGTCCTCCCCTTCGTCGTCACCCTCTCTCTCCCCCTCTCCTCGCACCTCCTCGTCTGTTGTGACCTCGCTGCGCTCCCTGGCCAATCGGTAAGCTCGGGCTCTGAGCAGCTGATTCCTGACCGACTTCTGATTGGATAGTCTGGAGCGGGGGGAGGGTGGAGAGCGGGCGCTCCGTTGGGGGGCTCCCAGTGTGCTGTAGAAAGGAACAGAACCTTTAGGGTTGCCGGTGCGATTCCCCAGAGTCTGAATGCCTCGCCAGTCTGAAGCTCCGCTGGAGCCCGATCCAGGACTCTTAGAGAGGGAATCCTCTCTGCTCCGGCTGATGCCCTGACTGCTCAACATTGCATTCTGATGGTTGCTTAGACTGTTTCTGTCTATGCTGAGGTGACTGCTGAGGGGACTGGTGGGGTGACAGTTACTGGGGTAACTGGCCCTGCTCCTCGGCCCCAGTGTGTTGCTGGCTTCACACGGCTGGCTGTCCAGCACTCTGTCCGGATCAGGCATGTTGGGGTGACTCGCCCTGCGGCGGCGCTGGCCTTCACTCAGATCTGTTATTGTTTGACTCCTACCTGGAGTGTCTACAGTCCTTCCTCCTCCCTGCTGCTGCTCCAACCACAGCGCCCTCCGCTGGCAGGGCTCAGTACGACAACCTGCAGACACAAAGAAGACATTAGGTACCGAGTATCTGTAAGTATTTAAATGTAGTTATAAAGACAAGAACTCTTTTAGTTGCTTTCAGGAAAATCCTACACACAGTAAAGTGAAATACACAAGGCCCTGTTCAGTACTATGCTGGACCACTGTTGGCTCTGACACCTTAACAGCTACCTCATACTGAGGGAATGACTCAACATGGGACCCGTAGCTTCTTGGTGTCAAACAAGACAATATAAAGACATTGGTGCTTCATCCAGCTGCCCGAGGTAAATGGACAACTCTTTTTCCATTAAAACACTGCATTCATGTTCACCCCAAAGGTGTCCAAAAGGTTTTACACTGGACCATGGTGCCAGTTTGTTCATGTCATCTCACTTGAATGTGCCTCATACCACCCCTCGATGATTGTTGTATTAAAGTAGCCAAAAATATACAATAGAGCAGCATTCCCAACCTCTTTGGCATGTGACCCCTTAAATTAGACCAAGGTCTACTATCATGGTCCACCTTTTTTTTAAGAGTTCGGTGTGATCACTGATTATGTCAGTGCTGATTCTCTTCAGAAAAACTCCACACAGATCACACTAACCATTTTTGGGGAAGTTCTGTGTTTAAAGAGATTGGCTTTTTAATAGTTGGCAACATCATCTAGATACCTGTGTAATCCCATATTCTCAGAGAAGTGAGTGAATATCCATAGAGACTACATATTTATAGACTTACACAGTTAAGACCCTTACAGTCCTAATATCCCCTCTATAGACAACAGCATTAGATAGTTCCTGGAGATTTTATCCATTCTTTCATGAAGGTTTACTAACCAACGGAGGGGGATGGTGGTGAGCGGTGGCGTGGTAAGGTTGGACTCCTCTCAGCTCTGTGGAAGTGAACTGTCGTGGTGGTGCTGTTACCCACTGTGCACCGGGATGCCTGCGGTGCTCCAGGGTGGTTCATCAGAGTTGACTCAGGTATGGACTCCAAATCCCAGCGTCCTCTCTGCTCTCGAGGGGAGTGGCCTGAGCGCAGATGGTGAGTTTGCCGGTGGGCGTGGCTCCCGTGAATCTTATGCAGCCGTCTGTGCTCCCCGGTGCTGACGCTGTGGAAACCTGAGTCGCTGGGCTCAGACGAGATCAGGGACTCGGAGGAAGAGGAGGAACCTTGCGAGGAGGGGGTGTGGCCTGGCAGTGATGACATGGCGTCTGTTTCGGCTTCAGAGAGCGGCACTCGGTGGTGTGGGCTGTCGGGGCCACATCCCAGCCCGCTGTCGAGCTCGCTGAGGGGAAGGTAGCCGAGAGGACGATCGGGCCGCCAAGCAGGAAGATAGTCAGACTGGGAAGAAAGAAACTTTGAATTATATTTTAAAGTCCAACATTAGACAAGAACAAAGAATACAGTCATCAGTAGAGGTACATGCTAACTCTAAAAGGAAGTGCAATAAGGGAATGACTGAGAGAGAGACAGAAGGGGTTGAGGTGTTGCTGAAAAATAACATGGTAGAGATAGAAATAACATGGTAGAAATAACATGGTAGAAATAGAAATAACATAGTAGAAATAACATGGTAGAGATAACATGGTAGAAATAACATGGTAGAAATAGAAATAACATAGTAGAAATAACATGGTAGAGATAACATGGTAGAAATAACATGGTAGAAATAGAAATAACATAGTAGAAATAACATGGTAGAAATAACATGGTAGAAATAGAAATAACATAGTAGAAATAACATGGTAGAGATAACATGGTAGAAATAACATGGTAGAAATAACAAGGTAGAGATAAAAATAACATGGTAGAGATAACATGGTAGAAATAACATGGTAGAAATAACATGGTAGAAATAACATGGTAGAGATAGAAATAACATGGTAGAAATAACATGGTAGAAATAACATGGTAGAGATAGAAACCACTGAAGTGAGCTACCTGTCTGGGGAAATGATTTGGCTCCATTTCCTCTGTGTTGTAGCAGCCAATCAGACAGCTCTCTGAGTTGGGCTGGTAGGGCAACGATTCTGGACCCTGGAAAGAAAAATTAACAATCAGGATAGAAATGAGTGTTACAGCATATAATATTTACTGTTAAATAAATAGAATTTCAATCACCACAGAAAAGAATATAATACATTAAATCACCTGGTAGTCCAGCCTGTCCAGATGATCTAAACTGTAGGAGACACTGGGCAGGTAGGTGTTACCTGGATGTTGGTCATTTGACCCTCGGGGCAGGTAGCCATTGGGTGGATAGACATCAGGTGACATCATCATGTGACCACTGGCTTGGTACATATCTGGTGGTATGGTCATGTGACCATAGTATGGTCTATGAGGAAGGAAGTGCTTACATTATGTTTTATAAGAAGGTGATGTCAGCTTTGAGAGTTTACATATGTTCAGATGAATGTGACTGAATTTGGTATGATCCATGAAATGGAAGGAAGGAAGGAAGGAAGGAAGGAAGGAAGGACAGATGGAGGGAATATTTACCCTAACAGCTGAAAACATTGGTCAGAACATTAGAAAAGTCGTCAAATGGAATAAGTTAAATTACTTATTACATTTAAAATATCAATCATTCTTTATTTATAAAGCACCAAATCACAACAAAAGTAGCAGGTCAGACTGTACTCTTTAAATTTTGTAAAATAAGGTAACTAGTAATCTGTAAGCTATTACATTTCCAAAGGAACCTTCCCAACCCTGCATATTAGACTATACTCACACAGCAGGAAGGAAGTGCTTACATTATGTTTTATAAGAAGGTGATGTCAGCTTTGAGAGTTTACATATGTTCAGATGAATGTGACTGAACTTGGTATGGTCCATGAAATGTAAATTCCTCATTGAATATGTATAATCTTCACCCACATTCATTAGTTTAGCATGTGTTGCACTGACAGCTGTCTCAGCAGAACAACCAGAACACTCATGATTATTTATGTGAGCGCTCAGAGACTCGATACAGCATCATACTGACTATGCAAACTAAACCGACCCCCCCAAGTCCTTCAGTACTAAACACTTTCCCTTCAACAGAACCATGAAGACACTTCAGCCCATTCTCAAACTTGTACTTCTGCCCTGGACTTTGCCCCTCATTCCAAATTTCCACCCTGTTCCCAAACATTTACCCCAGTCCCCAGTTTACCCCTATCCTTCACCACATTGCCAAACTTTTAAAAAAAGTTTTACCATATTCCCCATTTCTGTTTTTACCCCACTCACAACCTTTTACCCCAGATATAAGCCTTTAGCTGCTCCACACCTTTCTCTCCACTGTTTACTGAATTCCCAATAATTCATGAACATTTAACCAGTTTAATAAAGCCTCATTCCCAAATTTCTACCATGGTCCAAACCTTAATCTGATCCTCTGTCACCTTAGTTTGAATATTTCACCCGTTGCATAACTTTTACAATGATCACAGTTGTTTAACTCACTCCTGACTACTTACCCTCAGTCATATCTCATTTTACTCATCACTAATAGAGGAAAATAAAAATAGTCCAAGGTTTCTTTTCAGTACTTTGGCTAAACTGACAAAGAGTCATAACACTACTGATCCATGTATTCCTTTAACTCTCAGTAGTGATGACTTCATGAGTTTCTTTAATGACAAAATCTTAACTATTAGGGACACAATTAATCACCTCTTGCCCTCAATAAGCACTGATTCATCCTCTAACATAGGAAACTCAGAAACTGCTTTTAAACCTGATATTTATTTAGACTGTTTCTCTCCAGTCGACCTTATAGAATTAACCTCAATGATCACTTCCTCTAAACCATCAACCTGTCTTTTAGACCCGATTCCAACCAGGCTGCTTAAGGAAGTCCTTCCCTCTGTTAGTACTTCCTTATTAAATATGATCAATCTGTCTTTAGTGACAGGATATGTACCACAGTCTTTTAAAGTAGCTGTCATTAAACCACTTCTTAAGAAGCCTACTCTTGATTCAGAGGTTTTAGCTAACTATAGGCCCATATCGAACCTCCCCTTTCTCTCTAAGATCCTCGAGAAAGCAGTTGCTAATCAGCTGTGTAACTTTCTAAATAATAACAGCTTATTTGAGGATTTTCAGTCTGGATTCAGAGCTCATCATAGTACAGAAACTGCACTGGTAAAAGTTACAAATGACCTCCTAACTTCATCAGACAATGGACTTCTCTCTGTCCTCGTCCTGTTAGATCTTAGTGCTGCCTTCGATACTATTGATCATCAAATCCTGTTAAAGAGACTTGAACATTTAATTGGTATTAAAGGAACAGCATTAAATTGGTTTAAATCCTATCTGTCAGATAGATTTCAGTTTGTAAATGTCAATGATAAATCCTCCATGCAAACAAAAGTAAAACACGGTGTTCCTCAGGGTTCAGTGCTTGGACCAATACTATTCTCCTTATATATGCTTCCTTTAGGAAATATTATTCGGAAACACTCAATAAATTTTCATTGTTATGCAGATGATACTCAATTATATCTATCAATAAAGCCTAATGAAATCAACCAGTTAACTAAACTACAAACATGCATCAAGGACATAAAGGCCTGGATGACCTGTAACTTCCTGCTGTTAAACTCAGAAAAAACTGAAGTTATTGTGCTTGGCCCTAAACACCTTAGAAACACATTATCCAATGATATAACTACTCTGGATGGCATTACTTTGGCCTCCAGTACTACTGTAAGGAACCTAGGAGTTATATTTGACCAGGATCTGTCCTTTAATTCCCACATAAAACAAATTTCAAGGTCTGCCTATTTTCATCTGCGTAACATTTCAAAAATCAGACATATTCTGTCTCAAAATGATGCTGAAAAACTAATCCATGCATTTGTTACTTCTAGGCTGGATTATTGTAATTCATTATTATCAGGCTGCCCTAACAAGTCTCTAAAGACTCTCCAACTGGTCCAGAATGCAGCTGCACGCGTTCTGACAAAAACTAGAAAGAGAGATCACATTACTCCTATTTTAGCTTCACTGCATTGGCTTCCCATAAAATCAAGAATAGAATTTAAAATCCTTCTCCTCACTTTTAAAGCTCTTACTGGTCAGGCTCCATCATACCTTAAAGAGCTCATAGTACCTTATGTACCTACTAGAACACTGCGCTCCCAGAACGCAGGCCTACTTGTGGTACCTAGTATCTCTAAAAGTAGAATGGGAGGCAGAGCCTTCAGTTATCAGGCTCCTCTCCTGTGGAACCATCTCCCAGATTCGGTCCGGAGGGCAGACACCCTCTCTACTTTTAAGAGTAGGCTTAAAACTTTCCTTTTTGATAGAGCTTATAGTTAGCAAGCTCCTAGTTTATGCTGCTATAGGCTTAGACTGCCGGGGGACTCCTACCCCCATGATGCACTGAGCTCCTCTCTCCTCCTCTCTCTCTCTCTCTATCCATCCATCTATATCCAATAACATTCATGTACTATTAATGCATTCAGTAACCTACACTTCTTCCCCGGAGTTGTCTGTGCTTTCTCATCTCACAGGCAATCTGGGCCTGTAGACGTCCGGATGACAGATTCCAGTCCCGGACCTTCTAGCCTCAATGTTTATTTTCAATGTGCTACTCTCTCTCTCTCTCTCCTATTCTTCCTCTCTCTCCCCTCTACCCCAACCGGTCGAGGCAGATGGCCGCCCACTTTGAGCCTGGTTCTGCCTGAGGTTTCTTCCTGTTAAAAGGGAGTTTTTTCTTGCCATTGTCGCTAAATGCTTGCTCATGTGGGAATGTTGGGTCTCTTTATAAATTAAAACTTGAAGAGTACGGTTTAGAACCTGCTCTATGTGTAAAGTGCCTTGAGATAACTTTGTTGTGATTTGGCGCTATACAAATAAAGATTGATTGATTGATTGATTGATTTTATCTATCACAAACATTTCAACAGTGTCCCAACCTTCTTCTCAATTTACAGTTTTTATTGTCTTTTAATCCCTTTTTCTTGATTAAACAAGCTTTAATCAAGCTTTAATCAATCTTCAACTCTTAATCATTCACCAAATGTTTATTTTTTGATTGAACAATTTTATCAGGACCAGATTTTTACCCTTTTTTCAAACTTTTACTTGGATGTGAACATTACAGCTCAGTTTGTTACCCTCATCTCATCTACAGCACCCTCGATCACAAGCCTTCATCCCACTTACAAACTTGAATCATTGTCCATAAATATCACCACATTTCCACTCTTTCACTCCTCCCTCCTAACCGCCTACCCCGTTTACAAGCCTCTACAAAGTCCATAACTTTTGCAATAATGCAGATCTAACATCATAACAGCATTTACCCAATCTGAACCCTCTACCTCATTTCTCAGATGTTAAACCTATTTCACTCAATCAATTTCAAAGCCTCATCTAAATCTTAATCATTTATAATAATCAGTAGTAGTAATTAATAGGGATGCTCGATATTGACTTTTCTGCCGATATCCGATATTCCCCAACTCTTAATTTCCGAAACCGATATCACCCAATACCGATATTTGCAGGCTTTTTACACCAAAACTATTAGGTAACAACATAACATATCTCCTACTGTTGAATTAACACATTAATCATTTTATTGTGAGGACCCACTGGATGCAAACATAAATGCAACATGGCTTTCCACATGTAAACACTGTCTGTGCAAAATAAGAGAACAACTTCAATTTAAGTTATGGAAAAAAGTGCCAATATAGCACTGCCATATTTATTATGCTGCTTTGCAGTAATTTACTATCCATAGGGAACACTTGGAAATAGTTCCAAACCACAGACATAAGCCCCGTTTCTGGATGCGGGACCTTTTATAGGAACGTCCTCTCACTCGGTCCTCTCAGCTGTTGTGTCTCCAGCAGAGTCGGATCCAGATAGGACCCAGTTAGGACCCAGATATGACCCATATAAGACCCAGATAGAACCCAGATAGGACCCAGATAGGACCCAGATAAGACCCAGATAGGACCCAGATAGGACCCACCGGACTCTGACGGTGACGTCACAGTGGCGACTCGCCGAAAGCATAACAGAGGAAATGACAACGAGGAGGTAAACCTTCTGTTTGTGTGTTCGTGTACATGGCGGTGGACGTTATGAACTTGTTAGCCACGGTTAGCATAGCGACCCACGAGTCTAGCGTGTTGTTGTTATACGTCATCAAGTGCGCGCCGGTAAACATCCCATGCTGCGTTCATGCAGGCTTGGAAATGCTGAAGCCTACAGAACAAACATCGGTTATAAAAACCTGATACCGATACTTCCCGATATTACATTTATAAGTAAATATCGGACATCCCTAGTAATTAATATTGCTTTCTTTTCAGTTTCTCTACATTTACCCCATTGGTAAGCACACAAATCTGTCCAGTTCCCAAACTTTCAGCTCTCACTGTTTCCCACAGAGGGTTTCCCTCCTTCCCCCGGTACTTACCCAGCACTGTATCCGTCTCCCTGGCCTTCCTCTCCCTCCATCAGTCCCATGGCTCTCAGGGCCTCCCAGTGTCTCTCAGTGGGAACGTTGCACTCAGTTACGCAACGGGACCGCCGCCTCCTGTGACCCCTCCTGCTGTCCACCTGCATCGTGATTGGTTGACCGTACTCATCCACGAAGTGCAGCTCCTCCCGGTGTCGGTGATGAGAAGGTTCATGAGTCTTGGTCTGATGAGAAGGAACACAACATATCAGATATGGACGGTGTTGGGGAGTAACTAGTTCCATGTAATGGTGATTTAAAGACAAAATGAATGTAAGTGTAATCAGTTACAGTTACTGATGAAAATGTTGATGATAACAAAGGAGGTTACATCTAAAGTCACACCTGCAGGATTTTGCTCAGGAGGGTTTTTTCCCTCATTTTTTCTGTTGTCATAGTACCAATTAAACCCACTTTTTTCATCAAATATCTTTATTTTATATTCCAAAATCTACATGAACTAATGAGATAAATGTTGCTTTATAAGAAATGATCTCCCTTATAAATCATGTCAGTATCCATGAAAAACAGCTGAACTTAGATTTTGGTGCTTAATGGGAACATTTACCCTAACAGCTGATCTTAGATCTTAGGAAGGAAGGAAGGAAGGACGGAAGGAAGGAAGGAAGGAAGGAAGGAAGGAAGGACAGATGGAGGGAACATTTACCCTAACAGCTGTTAGAACATTATAAAAGTCATCAAATGTAATAAGTTACATTACTTATTACATTTAAAATATCAATCATTCTTTATTTATATAGCACCAAATCACAAAAAAAGTTATCTCAAGGCACTTTACACATAGAGCAGGTCAGACGTACTTTTTAAATGTACTAAAATAAGGTAACTAGTAATCTGTAACCTATTACATTTCCAAAGGAACCTTCCCAACCCTGCACATTAGACTATATTCACACAGCAGGAGGAATAACAGCGATGCTTTATAGTAGTGTGTAAGGACTGTCTTAGGTTTGAAGGACTAGTTGGTAACAGGTTGACCTGAGGACCGACAAACTGCATTCTCTGTGTGGTCGTATTGATGAAGAATAGATGAAGCATAAATGCAGAGAGGCAAAGTGGGAGTTTGGCCTCTGATTGTTGTTTTGATTGAACTTTTTGGTGTGCCTGACTGCAGTCGTGTTTATGGGTTCATGATTCATGCTGTGTTCATGTAAAAAGGTTTGAGCAGTTTAGTCGGTTGGAGGCTGCGAGCCAGGAGAGAAGAGAATGCAGGTTTCTGGTCCAGCTAAACAGCAGCAGCTGATTTCAGTGATGATTTGCTCTCATTCTGGCTGAAGGTGTGTTCGTTAATTAGTGGAAACAGCTGCTGTGTTGCTGACTCTCAGTGACTCATATTATCCTCGCTGGTCCAGGATGTTTATAGAAACCCTGAGGCAATTAGTGATTTGTGATATTGAGCTACATAAATACAATTGACTTGACTTGACTATAATGCTCAGTGAGATTGTGACCAAAAGATCATTTTGCACAGAACAAGTTAGAAATATTGACAGCATGAACATCACAGAGACACAGTTACTGAAGACAAAAACAGTAAAGCAGAAATGTAAAGGTCTGTAGTCACAGCAGCATCAATACGGGGCCGTAATACTCAGAATACTCCAGAAAACAAAATGTTGAACATTTATTGAAATGAAAGCATGTGAGAAGTTTAGAGAGAAAAATCAGTATTTGGTGGAGCTGTTAACAACTCATAGACATCTGAGATGTGAGCCGACTACACACTGCTGTCTGGTTCCATCTTTAACAATGTGTTGTATTTATAAAGCTTGTTATATTATCCATTGTGTCAAATCTGCATCTGAAAAGTAACTAAAGCTGTCAAATAAATGTAGTGGAGTAGAAAGTACAATATTTCCCTCTGAGATGTAGAAAGTAGCATCACATGGAAATACTACAGTAAAGTACAAGTACCTCAAACTGTAC
>NC_084979.1:32638210-32643210 GCF_963691925.1 Scomber scombrus
ACATCGCTCATAATACTGCAGTACTTTTACTGTAATACTGCATACTACATCGCTCATAATACTGCAGTACTTTACTGTAATACTGCATACTACATCGCTCATAATACTGCAGTACTTTTACTGTAATACTGCATACTACATCGCTCATAATACTGCAGTACTTTTACTGTAATACTGCATTCTACATCACTCATAATACTGCAGTACTTTTCTGTAATACTGCATACTACATCGCTCATAATACTGCAGTACTTTTACTGTAATACTGCATACTACATAGCTCATAATACTGCAGTACTTTTACTGTAATACTGCATACTACATCACTATAATACTGCAGTACTTTTACTGTAATACTGCATACTACATCACTCATAATAATTTTAGTTAAATTAAAGGGTTAAATGATAAAATAAACGTATGAATAACTTCACACATTCTTTTTTGTGGGACCCAGCATCAAATTTCTGCTTTTAATCCATTTAGAGAGAATATATTAGAGGATATGGCAAAATGTCTAAGTGGTGTAACCATGAAAACTTTGTACCAAATAATTCAACTTGCTTAAAAACAGTAAATTGTCAATAAAACACCATATCAACTAGTTTGGCATGATCTTACATTATAACTTTATATTAAATAAAGGTAATGGAATACATTGTTCTAAATATTACATTTACTCTGGTTACCATGGAGATCAGGACACATTTACATGTTTTAAATGAAGTCATTAATAGTATAAGTCCACTTAAATACACTGTAGGTGATAAAATATGTAATATTTATCATTCTTTTGTGGTTATACCTTTGACATTTTCAGGAGCATTCAGTCTTACTTTTGGTAAAAAATGGTGCAAATGTCATTTCAATGATATAAAACCAACAAAAATACTAAATGTACATTTAACAAACCTGATGCTGCTTTTAAAACTAGTTTAACTGATTTATGAATTCATCATCTTACCAACACTTATTTATTACTGACCCATGTATGTTTTTGTGGAGTTATGTATCTGACCTCTTAAAATATACTGTTTTAATGTTATATTTGTTCTGATGTGTTTTAATACTTTAATTTATTTTCTGCACTTTCACTTCATGCATCTTGTTTTAAAGGCCTTATACATATACATTATGTGCATAATTATTATTATTATTTAACATTTTTGCACACTTTTCATAAATCTGTCCTCTCACATTTCTAATAAACAACATTTTTACTGTCTCTTCACACCTTCCACTTGTTATCTACATGCTTACAACAGGAATCTTTAATGACAGCTGGGCCTTTATTATTTAATAGTCTTGATGTGGAGAAACTCATATCTGTCAGTATCCCTCTCTCCTTCTCTCCCCTCTATACTCGCACACAGTTACAGAGATAACAGCCTCCAGCCTCTCTTAGCTATTGTCTGGGATGCACTTGGCATGATGTAGGTTAGAGATGTGTGTTGATGTTGCAATGAAAACAGCGACAGAGAGCGCCCCCCCCCCCCCCCCCCCAAACCCACACACCTGCAGAAGGTCACTCACCTTGGTCCGAGTGAGACGACAACCCATCCTGACTTTCCGCTGGAATGACTCGAGTTAGGAGGAGAGAGGGAGACCAAACTGGTGAGAATTGGAGGGAAATGGAAAGGAAGAGAGAGGGAGATGGGGGGGATGAGATGAAAGAAGCTGCAGAGGAGAAGCAGGGAAAGGTAGAATGATGGATATAGAGAGTAGAAAGAGAGAGAGAGAAGAGAGTTTGTTGAGACTCGGCTGCCCACCAGCTCACATCTCCAAACTCTGATCACCCCACAGTCCCCTGTTAGCTATCAGCTGTCCTCCTGCGCCTCACAGGAAACTACAGCTCCCATGATGCCGTGGTGTAAACAGCAGCAGCAGCGGCAGTAACAGCAGTCGGTGGGCAGCAGGTCCATCGCACTAAACCCTCTCTCGTCTCTCCGCTCAGGAATCAGAAAGCAGGCGAGAGGAGGAGAAGGAGAGCAGCAGCAGAGTGGAGAGGGGCGAGCGAGGCTGAGAACCTGACACAGAGAGAGAGAGGAGACAGAGCTGTCCTCATCTGACAGTTTCTTCTTCTTCTTTCTTATTCTGCTGTCACTCTCTCTCTTTTTCCCTGCATCTCATCTCTCCCATCGGCCAATCATAGCATCCTGATGCAAGGAGGAGGGGGCAGGCGGATGCTCTGATTGGTCGACAGCGGAGTCAGTATAAACATCCATTCAGGGATTTTTCTCTCTCTCTCTCTCTCTCTCTCTCCTCTCTCTTCTCTCTCTCTGTCTCTCTCTCTCTCTGTCTCTCTCTCTCTCTCTCCCTCTCTCTCTTTCTCTGTCTGTCTTTTTTCCCTCCTGTCTCTCTCTTTTCTTCCCACTCTGGCTTTTCCTCTCATCACCATCTGTCCTCAAAATGCCTCCTTCCTCCTCCTGCGGTTTACTCTCCGTTTCTGCCCCCAGCCCTGACTGATGCTGATATTATTCTGTGTGTGTGTGTGTGTGGTGTGTGTGTGTGTGTGTGTGTGTGTGTGTGTGTGTGTGTTCAGGTCTGACATAATGTGCGTTACCGTGTGATTCGGCTTTTTAGTCTTTGTGTGATTCATGTTTTTATTTTAAAATGTGCCGTGGAGTATCCAGCGTGTTCTTACTGTACCTGTTTCACAGCATCCAGGACATAAGATGTTAGATTAAAGTGTTTGATGTTCTCCAGTCAAGCAGAACGGAGCATTTTATAATTATAATAATTAATAATAATAATAATAATAATAATAATAATATAATAATAATATAATCATCATAATAATAATAATAATAGTTTCATAGTATGTTTTAATGCAGCACAAAAATGGGATTAAAAACAATGTTAAAGGGTTCATATTCAGCTTTTTCTGGTTTTCTGATGTCAGATGTTAAACAATCAGAAGAAGAAGAGTTCAGAAACTTGAGGCGAACAAATGTAGAAATGCTGCCTCTACCATCTCCTCATGATGACATCACAAATGGTCATCTGTTCAATAGCCTTGGTTGCTAAGGTGATTCCTAAGGAGGTTGCTAAGGGAGTTCCTAAGGTGGTTGCTAAGGTGATTCCTAAGGCGGTTACTAAGGTGGTTGCTAAGGTGGTTCCTAAGGCTATCGCTAAGGTGGTTGCTAAGGTGGTTGCTAGGGAGGTCGCTAAGGTGGTTGCTAAGGTGGTTCCTAAGGAGGTTCCTAAGGTGGTTGCTAAGGTGATTCCTAAGGCGGTTACTAAGGGAGTTCCTAAGGGAGTTCCTAAGGTGGTTGCTAAGGTGATTCCTAAGGCGGTTGCTAAGGTGGTTCCTAAGGTGGTTACTAAGGTGGTTGCTAAGGTGGTTACTAAGGCGGTTACTAAGGCAGTTCCTAAGGCTGTCACTAAGGTGGTTGCTAAGGTGGTTCCTAAGGCTATCGCTAAGGTGGTTGCTAAGGTGGTTGCTAAGGAGGTCGCTAAGGTGGTTGCTAAGGTGGTTCCTAAGGTGGTTGCTAAGATGGTTCCTAAGGTGGTTCCTGAGGTGGTTGCTAAGATGGTTCCTAAGGCAGTTGCTAAGGTGGTTCTTAAGGTGGTTCCTGAGGTGGTTGCTAAGATGGTTCTTAAGGTGGGGGGGGGGGGGGGGGGGGGCTTAAAGAGACAGGAGCTAAAACTGTTTCACACAGGCTGAACTGAGCAGCTGCATAAAGGACCAGTAGAAGATAAATAAGGAGTTTTTATTCCAGTAGCTGAAGATAAACAAAATACAAACAACAATGAATTAAGCCTTTTGAGAAAGTCGTTTCAAACCTACAAGAATCTTTATTTTTGATAATTTAATATTTAAAATGTCTCTGGGGTAATAAATTAATAAATACATTCAAAGAACTGAGATACAAACAGACATATACAGTTGTGTATCGTCTGCATACAGGTATTTATGGAACAGTCTGTTAAACCCAAACACTTTTAATTTTCTTTAATATCAAGACAGGCAGAAGGAGCCTTTAAGAAGTTATGGGCATCATTTTCATTTTTTGCTTGAAAATAGTTACAGGTAAATTTTCGTCTGTAGGAATCAAACTGAAAACTTCAGGATGCAGTTGGGTCATCAATGCCTTTATCTTCTTTTCATAACATCCATAAAGTATTCAATCAATTTTCAGGCTTTCAGAAACATCTGAATGTTTAGAAGTATAAAATAATTGTAGTTGTTGACTTTAATTTCAGACATATATTACATATTTAAGAAAGATAAAAGATTAAAAACCCTTCAGGATGCAGGTGAGATTTGGATGAATGAGGCAAATCATTATGTCAGAATCACAGAAGAATAAAGTCGACCTATTCAAAGAACCAAATAATACGGTTCACTTCAGAAATCACTAAATTGCTCCGTTAATTGTTCAGAAGGAAGAAAAACGGGATGATGATTGTTTTGGGTGATGAGCAGAGAAACAGGAAGTTGATTACAGGAGATGTGAGAGGAAGCTGAGGAGACGGAGGCAGAATAATGAAGCTCCACCGCCTGCTGGGAGACCTGAATATCAATCAATCAATCTTTATTTATAAAGTCATCTCAAGGCTCTTCCCTCCTTTCCTTCCTCCCTTCCTTCTTTCCTTTCCTCACTTCCTCCCTCCCTTCCTTCTTCCTCCCTTCCTTCCTCCTTTCCTCCCTCCTTCCTTCCTTCCTCCCTCCTTCCTTCCTCCTTTCCTCCTTCCCTTCCTTCTTCCTCCCTTCCTTCCTTCCTCCTTTGCTCCCTCCCTCCCTTCCTTCTTCCTTCCCTCCTTCCTTTCTTCCCTTCCTCCCTCCCTTCCTTCTTCCTCCCTTCCTTCCTTCCTTGACTCGAGGACAACAGGGGGATTAAATGAATACACACACACACACACACATTAACATGAAGACACACACCGTCATAAATACAAACTTAAATTAGGTTAATTGAGAAAGTTCAACCTCAACCAGATTTAAAAGCTTCATTCTTTAAATCTTTGTTGTTGTTGTTCTTATTTTTGGCCACTAG
>NC_084979.1:32653210-32735710 GCF_963691925.1 Scomber scombrus
TTTGTTTGTTTGTGGACATTTTTATAACACAAAGGGGCTGATTTAGTAAAGGTCTGTGTGTGTAGAAACGTGCAAACTTGACATGTGCAAGCTGATCTACTAACGCAGCGCACTGAGGTTTGTGTCTTTCAACTGTGCAAAATAATTTAGTACCTTTTATTTGGGATCTTAGTGAATCAGGCCCTTAGTGTTTCTACACATCATTTAATTGAACCCTTTCCTCTGGCTGGGAGCTTGTGTAATGTATCATGTTGTCATATTGAGCTGCTCGATGTTCCTACAGACCCTGATCTGATCATGATCTGCTGAACCAAACTCACCCAGAAACCATTTCTCCAGCGCCTCCCTTAGGTCCAGAGACCCGGTGCCAGCGAACAGATTCTCTCCGGTTTCCTCCAGGTCTGGGTTGTGGTTCCAGACACATTTAGCAGCGTAACCTTCTGCTATCACCTTCAGACTCGGATCCCATTTCTACAAAAACACAACGACAGTTATCATGATCAGTTTCTGGGACAATCAGTGGACTCTTCACCAGGTCAGTTTGTGAACAGGAAGTCGTCGTGCTGTTAAAGCAGCAGCTTGATGGGAAGGAAACAGCTGCGTGATGATTGACAGGCTGTGGTCAGAGTCAGCGGTCAGGTCTGGGTTATGTGAGTAAAGAGGAAATAAACTGTGATGCAGCACAGTGAGGTCTGATCACCCTGCAGGGTTTCATCTGAAAACATACATGAAGGTTTGTTGGATGATTTAATAATGAGTAATGACTCAGAAACAATGTGGTGTATTTATCTAAATTATTCTTCACTTTCCTTTTCCCACATTTCCTTCATAAGATATTAAACATCAGATCATTTTACAACAATGTGACAGAGTGCAAACATCAGTCTTAATGTCACATCAAACTTGCAGCTGACTTAACAGCACCAATGTTATAGTAAACAGACATGAATATTGTAATATATGTAATTATAATTATAATAATTATAATGATAATCACAATAAACAGCCCTCCACTATGTGTACATGTTGTTCCCAGAGAGGGTTAGAGAGCTGTACAGGCCATAAAAACAATGATAAATCAAAAACAGCTACACAATAATGTGATCGACTAATTGAAAGCAGGTTTAAAAGAAAATAAACATTTCTAAACGGATCAATTTAAAATCATGAGTTCAGTCTCTTCCTGTGAAACACAACAAACGGGTTATCTTACATCACTGTGTGGGCTGAAACCTTCCACACAGTGATTTATAAAAGTAAACATGAAGAAGAAGACTTAAAGATTTACTGTCAGCTGAACCCACAGGAAGAAACGCTGCATTCAATTACTAGTTGGAAATTGGGATTTGGGGTTTTCTACTCCCTGACAGGGAAAACACATTCTTTACAGCTTTGTAGTTAGAAATTCCTCATCGGAGGGTTGGGCATGAAAAGTACTGCAGTATTATAGTGATGTAGTATGCAGTATTACAGTAAAAGTACTGCAGTATTATGAGTGATGTAGTATGCAGTATTACAGTAAAAGTACTGCAGTATTATAGTGATGTAGTATGCAGTATTACAGTAAAAGTACTGCAGTATTATAGTGATGTAGTATGCAGTATTACAGTAAAAGTACTGCAGTATTACAGTAAAAGTACTGCAGTATTATAGTGATGTAGTATGCAGTATTACAGTAAAAGTACTGCAGTATTATGAGTGATGTAGTATGCAGTATTACAGTAAAAGTACTGCAGTATTATGAGTGATGTAGTATGCAGTATTACAGTAAAAGTACTGCAGTATTATGAGTGATGTAGTATGCAGTATTACAGTAAAAGTACTGCAGTATTATGAGCGATGTAGTATGCAGTATTACAGTAAAAGTACTGCAGTATTATGAGCGATGTAGTATGCAGTATTACAGTAAAAGTACTGCAGTATTATGAGCGATGTAGTATGCAGTATTACAGTAAAAGTACTGCAGTATTATGAGCGATGTAGTATGCAGTATTACAGTAAAAGTACTGCAGTATTATGAGCGATGTAGTATGCAGTATTACAGTAAAAGTACTGCAGTATTATGAATGATGTAGTATGCAGTATTACAGTAAAAGTACTGCAGTATTATAGTGATGTAGTATGCAGTATTACAGTAAAAGTACTGCAGTATTATGAGTGATGTAGTATGCAGTATTACAGTAAAAGTACTGCAGTATTATGAGTGATGTAGTATGCAGTATTACAGTAAAAGTACTGCAGTATTATGAGTGATGTAGTATGCAGTATTACAGTAAAAGTACTGCAGTATTATGAGCGATGTAGTATGCAGTATTACAGTAAAAGTACTGCAGTATTATGAGCGATGTAGTATGCAGTATTACAGTAAAAGTACTGCAGTATTATAGTGATGTAGTATGCAGTATTACAGTAAAAGTACTGCAGTATTATAGTGATGTAGTATGCAGTATTACAGTAAAAGTACTGCAGTATCCGCCGCTGAAAATAGTCCCAAACAAACGTTCTACTTACTGTAAATCTACAGGAATGACTGAGCTGAAAGACGCTGACTCAGACAACATGACTTCTTGTTTTTTTTGTGTTTTTCTTACGAAACGCGAAGTTAACGAGGATTGACGCTAGTTTCCATCTCGTGGTTTGAGTCACTGTTGCTAAGATACCACGAGGAAGTACAACAGGACCCTGACTGAGAGTTTAATAATGCTCTGTGTGTGTGTGTGTGTGTGTGTGTGTGTGTGTGTGTGTGTGTGTCTGTGTGTGTGTGTGTGTGTGTGTGTGTGTGTGTGTGTGTGTGTGTGTGTGTGTGTGTGTGTGTGTGTGTGTGTGTGTGTGTGTGTTTATTTGTCCAGTGATGACACACACAACACAAACAATAGTCAGGGGTCTCCTTCACATTCCTCTCTCTCTCTCTCCAGGCTCCCTCACCATCTGGTCTGTGTTATGAGTTTCAGGTCATGTAGTAACACACACACACACACACACACACACACACACACACACACACACACACACACACACACACACACACACACACACACACACACACCACCTCTGTCGGTCATCCGGTCTGTGAACAGCTGATCTTTATTTGTTCATCTCAGCAGAATAAACTATAAACTGATTCTGTTCATTCATTTGTTCATCTCATATAATCCCCCCCCCCCCCCCCCCCCCTCCAGAATAAGAAGTAATTCATGAACACATCACAGTTCAGAGTCTCTGATTCAAAGCACGGATAGAAATAAATGATCTGTTAATTGATTCCATTAATTTACCAGTAAGACCAGAAGCCATAAACAATCATTTACTATCAATCACAACTTGCTGTTTGGGTCTGATTGATTTTCTGACTGCTGTTTAACCCTCCTGTCGTCCTCCCGGGTCAAGGAAGGAAGGAAGAAGGAAATATGGAAGGAAGGAAGGAAGGAAGGAAGGAAGGAAGGAAGGCAGGAAGACTAGAGAAATGTTCTGTGGACTGATGGGGACGGAAAGAGAAGCGTTTAGTTTGGAACCTCCTCTCATCACATGGAGCTGGTACTATCATGGTCTGAATCTGCTTGGCTGGTTCTGGACCAGTCTGCAGTCACTGATCCAGCTTTGAGTTCTACAGGAACATGTGGAGGAATCGGTCTATGACCTGGTGCTTAAAGACAACAACAAAAAACACACAAACTATTCCAACAAAGATTTGATCAAAAGAAAGTTCGGAGTCAAAGTTCTGAACTCAAGTCTACAGAAATACTCAGAAGGACCCGAAGCTAAAAGTCTAGAGCGATGTTCTGATATTTGAAGTTATTGCTGTGAAAGATGATGAAGCTTGAGTTCACATATTCAGCCTCACACAGAGAGGAAGCATAGAAGAAGATTTGATCATTTTACTCAATAAATAAATACATTTAATGTTTTTGTGTCATTTGTTTAATTGGGTTCTCTTTATATAGTTTTAGGACTTGTGTCCTAAAAAATCTATTTATGCACAAATAGAGCTATGTGCCTATTAAATATATATACTTAATATTAAGGGGGGGCGGGGGGCGGGGGGGGGGGTATCTCTCCAATATAAGACGATCTGATACGTATCTACAGGCTACGATACATTTTAATATGGAACGATTTGTTGGGATATGATGTAATCTGATACAGTTCCTTGTTTAAAGTGACATTAAAGCCTGATTTATGGTTCTGCGTCTGAACGGCGGCGTAGCTACGCAGAGCTCTCTGCGTCGACGTGGACCGCTACACCGTAGCCTGGCGGGCACCTACAAAAAATCCTAACTACACGTCACAGCAACGCAGACCGCAAGGGCTGTGATTGGTCCGCTCAAAACGTCAGCTCCTCCGGCAGGTATGTGTTTTCTGTTATTAGCGCACATAGCTCGCTGTACTTTAGTTCTGTTTCACATCTTTACATGTTGCAGAGGTTTTATCTAATGTTTCGTTCTTCTTGTAAAATGTATTCAGGTTTATAGTCCTGAACTATTAACAGTGTTCAGTGATGGAGGACTGTATCACAGTGTTTCCACACAGTCATTTAAAGTAGCTGATCAGCTTCTATTGAGCTTCATCAGTGTGAGTTAATCATATCAAGTGATATCTGACACATTTACTGTCTTTTTAGCAGTAAATTCCCTCTTAGTGTTTCCCTGTTGAGCTGTGGTGGAAGTATAGTAACACAAAGACTTTGCTACTAAAACACTGTAATGTTGAAACATAGAAGATGAAGATTTGACTGAAGCTTCATATTAGCTTCAGATCAACTTTTAAATCCATGTTTCCACAGAAGGAGGACTGTGGGTTTAGTCCTCCATCACTTCCATTGTAAACATGATGAAGGGATCTTCTAATGGTCAGTATGAACAGGAGGAATCATTACAGTAAACATGATGAAGGGATCTTCTAATGGTCAGTATGAACAGGAGGAATCATTACAGACAGAACAGCAGCTCCCTTCATTTCTATGGCCGGCAGTTAGTTTGGTTTCATATTAAAGCAGAGCAGGAAGTAGACGGCTTTGTTAGTGAGTGCAGGTATGTGGATATTTCCTGCAGTTCTGCTTCATATTAAACTAAAAGACTCATTTGTTCGCTGCAGTGAAAGAGAAGCTGAACTATCAGAGTGATGAGTTAACTGGGATTCAGTGGTTTCTAATCAGCAATAATCAGCAGATGAGGATGTTTCAGAGTGAAGCTCACAGCTGGACTGAACTTCCTGAATCACACTGAACCAGCAGCAGACTAGTTAGACTGGTTTGTGTGCTGGGCTCAGTCCAGTCCTCCATCTCTTATTATCCTCCAGTTGTTCTTTTCCCTCATCCTCTTGTTTCCTGGCCTCCTTTTTGTCTTTCTCCTCTCTTTCTTTCACTCCTTCACCTCTTTCCTTTCCTTCATTCCTTCACCTCTTTCCTTTCCTTCACTCCTTCACCTCTTTCCTTTCCTTCACTCCTCCACCTCTGCACTTGAAAAAACAGGGAGAAAATCAAGTTTATGGAAATGTCCCGGTGGGGCTTCCATACCAGCAGAGACAGGCTGAGATCTCCCCCGGGGCACACACACACACACACACACACACACACACACACACACACACACACACACACACACACACACACACACACACACACACACACACACCAACACACACACACAAACACACATTTCTAAGGGCCTCCTTCATTCACCTCATCTCTCTCTCTGTCTGAACCCTCCCTCTCTTCACCTCCCTCCCTCTCTTCACCTCCCTCCCTCTCTTCGCCTCCCTCTCTTCGCCTCCCTCTCTTCGCCTCCCTCCCTCCCTTTCTTCGCCTCCCTCTCTTCGCCTCCCTCTCTTCGCCTCCCTCCCTCCCTTTCTTCGCCTCCCTCTCTTCGCCTCCCTCCCTCTCTTCGCCTCCCTCTCTTCGCCTCCCTCTCTTCGCCTCCCTCCCTCCCTCTCTTCGCCTCCCTCCCTCTCTTCGCCTCCCTCTCTTCGCCTCCCTCTCTCCTCTCTTGGTCTCTCAGCTCTTTCCCAACACTCTTCTCTTCCTCTGTTGCTCAACCCTGACCGCTGACGTCCTCCCGTCTGGTTTCCCTGCTGTGTTCCTCTTCTGACTCTCATGTTATCACACACACACACACATACACACACACACACACACACACACACACTCCCCGCTGTGTTCCTCTTCTGACTCTCATGTTATCGGCTGCAGGGAAACACCCGTCTGTTCCTTGAACCCCAGCCTGCATCTACTGGTGTGTTTAATGCAGAGAATCTTTTAACCCTCCTGTTGTCCTAGAGTCAAGGAAGGAAGGGAAGAAGGAAAGGAGGGAGGAAGGAAGGAAGGGAGGAAGGGAGGGAGGAAGAAGGAAGGGAAGGAGGAAGGAAGGAAGGAAAGAAAGAAAGAAAGAAAGAAAGAAAGAAAGAAAGAAAGAAAGAAAGAAAGCAAGAAAGAAAGAAAGAAAGAAAGAAAGAAAGAAAGAAAGAAAGAAAGCAAGAAAGAAAGAGGGAGGGAGGAAGGAAGGATAGAATGAAGGAAGAAAGGGGGATGGAGGAAGGAAAGAAATAGAGAAGGATGGAGGGAGGAAAGGAAGGAAGGAAGGAAGGAAGGACAGAGGGAATTCCTTTATTTATTAATTGATTGAAAATGATTAAATCTTCTTCTATGTTTCCTCTCTGTGTGAACTCTGCTTCATCATCTTTCACAGCAATAACTTCAACTATCAGCCGGAACGTCGCTCTAGACTTTTAGCTTCGGGTCCTTCTGAGTGTTTCTGTAGACTTGAGTTCAGGACTTCATTTCCTCCTGCAGCACCAGGAGGTCCACATGCCTCCTGCAGCACCAGGAGGTCCACATGCCTCCTGCAGCACCAGCAGGTCCACATGCCTCCTGCAGCACCAGCAGGTCCACATGCCTCCTGCAGCACCAGGAGGTCCACAAGCCTCCTGCAGCACCAGCAGGTCCACATGCCTCCTGCAGCACCAGCAGGTCCACATGCCTCCTGCAGCACCAGCAGGTCCACATGCCTCCTGCAGCACCAGCAGGTCCACATGCCACATCAGAGTTAAATACCAACACAACTGTGATTTCCATATAACTGGGTTCAGACATTCAGTCGCCTTCAGGATTAATTTAATAGAATTAAAAATGTAATTAAATCTGATCCTCTGACTGTTCTTCAGAATATTAATTTATGACCAAAAGCCTCTAAACTAATAACTAATAACATTCCTATCAGCTTTACGTCTGCTTGGTGTTAATAAGCAATGTTGGCAGAGATCCATTAATATTCCCCTCCTACGGTTCCTACGATCTCTGTGGTGCTAATCCTCCAAATCTCTATTAATACGCTCAGTGAGAGCAGCGAGTCTAACACTCAATGTTTCTACATGCAGGTTTAACCCTCCTGTCGTCCTCCCTCCCTCCTTCCTTCCTTCCTTCCTTCCTTCCTTCCTTCCTTCCTTCCTTCCTTCCTTCCTTCCTTCCTTCCTTCCTTTCCTTCCTTTTTTCCTTCCACACACATTTCTGAGGGCCTCCTTCATTCCCCTCCTCTCTCTCTCTGTCTGAACCCTCCTTCTCTCCCTCTCTTGGTCTCTCAGCTCTTTCCCAACACTCTTCTTATCATCACAGTTGGTATTTAACTCTGAAGCAAACATGTAGACCTCCTGGTGCTGCAGGAGGAAATGAACCAAAGTCTAAAAGAAACATCAACTGAAACACATCTGGAGACAGCGGTGGACCAAAACATCAAATTTCTGCTTTTAATCCATTTAGAGAGAATATATTAGAGGATTATGGCAAAAATGTCTAAGTGGTGTAACCATAAAAATTTTGTACCAAATAATTCAACTTGCTTAACCCTCCTGTTGTCCTCAGGGAAACGGGGTCAATTTGACCCGGGTGGACAACAGGAGGGTTAAAAACAGTAAATTGTCAATAAAACACCAAATCAACTAGTTTGGCATGATCTTACATTATAACTTAAATATTAAATAAAGGTAATGGAATACAATTGTTCTAAATATTACATTTAATATATTTCTTGCCGACTCTTATTAGTCACTGATCTGTTTACATCCAAACCAACAATGAACTGATCTACTAACAAGTATAAATGTGTGTATCTTATTCCTTTGTTGTTGTTAAAAACTATTTAAAACATGTCCGAGCATGTCTGTGTGAGCGTCATGCTGTTATAGGAATGTCTGAACTGTGAACGCTGTGAGGTCTCTGAGACACGCAACAAACAATGATGAGTTCCTGTTTTATTAACCTTCGTGTCGTCCTCCCGGGTCAAATTGACCCCGTCTGTTTTGACCGTTCCTTCTTTCCTCCCTTCCTTCCTTCCTTCTGTCCTCCCTTCCTCCCTCTCTCGCTCCTTTTTTACGTCCCTCCTTCCTTCCTCCCTTCCTTCCTTCCTTCTGTCCTTCCTTCCTCCCTCTCTCGCTCCTTTTTTACGTCCCTCCTTCCTTCCTTCCTTCCTTCCTTCATTTCTTCCTTCCTTCCTTCCCTCCTCACTTCCTTCTTTCCTCCCTTCCTCTGTCTGTCTTTCTTTCCTCCCCATTACCTTCCTTCTTTCCTCTGTCCTTCTTTCCTTCCTTCCTCCCTTCCTCTTTTCCTTTCTCCTTCCATCTCTCCTTCCTTCTTTCCTCTCATCTTTCCTCCCTCCTTTCCTTCCTTCTGCACCCTTGCATCCTTCCTTCCTCCCTCCCTTTCTTCCTTTCCTTCCTTACTTCCTTCCTTCCTCCCTCCTTTCCTTCCTTCTTCCTTCCTTCCATCCTTCCTTCCTCCCCCCTTCCTTCCTTCTTCCTTCCTTCCTTCCCCCTTTCCTTCTTCCTCCATCCCTTCCATCCTTCCTTCCTCCCTTCCTTCCTTGACTCGAGGACAACAGGAGGGTTAAACTTTAAAGTTTACAGTTCAATAAAAGGCTTCTGAGATTTTAGTTTGTTGGCAGGAAAATGAATGAATGAAGTTCATCGTGGGAATAATACAACAGAGGCTCTTGTTGTTTAAGGTGTGGAAAGAAATTTTATCTCTTTCTGATGAAATATGAAAAACAGGCTGGTGCTTGAGATAAAGAGGAATCCTATCTTATTATCGTCTCCTGTCCTCAGGCTGCTCACCTTCACACTGTTAGAGCAGCTTGTTGGTGAGATCAGCAGCAACTCAGAGCCTCAGAGAAGCTCTCTATAACTGTGAAGTGTCCTGGAACTGGAAAACATTACATTTTGAAGCGGTTTTGATTTTTAACATTAAGATATTTTGGTCCTTGTTTCATAAAATGATTGACGTGGTTCTGTCAGGGCCCGGTAGTGTTGTTATGTATTTTATAGGTTTAGTTTTTGTCTTGTCTACTTCCTGTTTTATTTTGGTGTGTTTTCCCTTGTCTTGTCTAGCTTCCTCCCCTCCTGTTTGCCTCCCTTCCCCTAATGTTATCCAGGGTATATATTTCCCTTTTGGGCCAGATCGTCTTTTCAGTTTCGTGTAAGTTTCTTTTCAGTCTAGTGTTATGTCCAGTTTTGCCTTTTGGACCCCGAGTTTTGAGTGATTTTGTACTTCTGCCCTGTGTTTTGGATTTCCTGGTTTTTGACTTCTGGACTGATTAAACTACTGAGAACTCTTCATCCTTGTGCCGCTGTCTCTGCTTGACAGGTTCAAACTGGAACAACTGCAGTCGAGTGCGGTTTTAAATCCTCAAATGGTAAAAAACTCTCCTGAAGTCAGAAGGTCAGATCATCGTCCTCACATCTCCATAGAGAGTTAAACAAACTGCAGCTTCTCTCCGCTCCACCGACCAAACCAAAACAACCAGCCGGCCCCGACCTGCCCCGACCTGCCCCGACCTCCCAAACACAAACCCAGCAGACCTTCAGTTCACCTGGAAATCCAGCTGAGAGCTACAAGCTGATCTCTGGAGAGAAGCAGGAAAACTCAACCAAATGACAACGGAGTCGAGATCGAACTATAAACAGTAACACAGGATTTCATGCTGCATCTTTTCCCTCGTCTGTGTGAGAGGAAGTGTAATCTAACGCAGGATTGGTTAACGAAATCCCTCTTAGACCAATGACGACTATGATGTAGAGACGAGGTAGTATATAAATAGTAGGGTTGGGTTTAAAAAATGACGATACCAGAACCAATCCAAGTACTCTTAAAGTGACACTGATATAACTGAGCACTTCATTAGATAGCCATCACACATTTAGTGCACTTGCTTTTATCTGGTGTAACAGACGTGTAATGTAGACACACTTTAGAGCATTTAGGTGGCATCTCGGTTGCTGAACTCTGATTCTCCACCACAGACGGGACTGAATTTGGCCGACAGGTCGCTATTTGCTTACCTCTGCTTTAAAGGTATTGAGTACCGATACCAAGCCCTAGTAAATAATATACAAATGACTGTAAGATGATTATTGTTTGACTGTCTGGGCTGTAATGAGTTTCACCACTTCACTGAATTATAGATCAGTTACAAAATGTATGATCTTCAAGTTTGGACCAAATGTTGTTCAATGTGATTTCTGGTAAAAAGGGTATATTTTCCAAGATTGAAAGAACTTAAACTTCAGAGCGGTAAATATACGAGCTACGTATCCAACAGCTGACTACAGAACTGGAGAGACGAGTATTTCTCTAAAGTGGTTTCATCATCAGTTCTCTGCATTAAAACACAAAAACAGACACAAGCAAAGATAATTAGAACAAGACAGAGTTTAGATGTGTGTTTGTGTTCTGGGAACGCTCTGAAGGAAAGAAGCAGAAACAAAGAGAAGGGTGGATATATTCCAGTACAATCAGCTCAATAACAGACTGAGGATGGTCTTTCTTCTTCTTACACAGCTTCAGTCAGTTTATTCCTTCTCTCCACATGGTGCCTGATTTAACTCAGATCTATAACTAGAACTCAGATTAACGCTCTCTGCTGATGGACACCATCGACCCACAGCTGGAAACCATTAAATGAAAGCAAATATTACGTCTTTATAGAAGCACTTTGTTTTCTCTTCATTCAGAATTTGAACAATATTTACAAACTCTCAGCACAAAATGGAAAAATACAAAACAGTATATTATGTTTATGAGTGTATAATACAGTACATACTGTGTATCGGGACATTATGTGTAGAGTTCGGCGATACCACACATTTCAATCAGCCATTATTACAACTACAGTATGTGTGTGACTGAGATTGACTCAAGATGTGTATTTTAATTACTCATATTATTCACACACTTAGCAACCACCTTAGCAACCACCTTAGGAACCACCTTAGCAACCACCTGAGCAACCACCTTAGGAACCACCTTAGAAACCACCTTAGCAACCACCTTAGGAACCACCTTAGGAACCACCTTAGCAACCACCTGAGCAACCACCTTAGGAACCACCTTAGAAACCACCTTAGCAACCACCTTAGGAACCACCTTAGGAACCACCTTAGCAACCACCTGAGCAACCACCTTAGGAACCACCTTAGAAACCACCTTAGCAACCACCTTAGCAACCACCTTAGTAACCGCCTTAGCAACCACCTTAGTAACCAACTTAGCAACCAACTTAGCAACCACCATAGCAACCACCTTAGGAACCACCTTAGAAACCACCTTAGCAACCACCTTAGGAACCACTTTAGGAACCACCTTAGCAACCACCATAGCAACAAAGACTGTGAAACAGATGATGGTTTGTGATGTCATCACGAGGACGAGGTACATGTAACTTCACAGGTTGAGTTTTGACTTGCAGGTAGCATTTCTGAGTTTCTGAGCTTTGACCATGTTTGACCAGAATATGAAGCTTTTAAGTTAAATTCACGGGTACTTTTATGTTACTTGATTATTTTTATACTTAATACTTCTACTCTCCCACATTTCAGATGAAAATATTGCATTTTTAAAGATGTCATATATAATAATATATCAGTCAGAGGGACCTAATCACTACTTTTACTGTAATACTGCATACTACATCGCTCATAATACTGCAGTACTTTTACTGTAATACTGCATACTACATCACTCATAATACTGCAGTACTTTTACTGTAATACTGCATACTACATCACTCATAATACTGCAGTACTTTTACTGTAATACTGCATACTACATCGCTCATAATACTGCAGTACTTTTACTGTAATACTGCATACTACATCACTCATAATACTGCAGTACTTTTACTGTAATACTGCATACTACATCACTCATAATACTGCAGTACTTTTACTGTAATACTGCATACTACATCGCTCATAATACTGCAGTACTTTTACTGTAATACTGCATACTACATCACTCATAATACTGCAGTACTTTTACTGTAATACTGCATACTACATCACTCATAATACTGCAGTACTTTTACTGTAATACTGCATACTACATCACTATAATACTGCAGTACTTTAACTGTAATACTGCATACTACATCACTCATAATACTGCAGTACTTTTACTGTAGTACTGCATACTACATCACTCATAATACTGCATACTACATCACTCATAATACTGCAGTACTTTTACTGTAATACTGCATACTACATCACTCATAATACTGCAGTACTTTTACTGTAATACTGCATACTACATCGCTCATAATACTGCAGTACTTTTACTGTAATACTGCATACTACATCACTCATTATACTGCTGTTTAAAGTATAAAATCAGAGTAAACTGACAGAAAGTCTCAGATTCATACCAGGTTGTTGTTTCCTGAACATTTTAAAGCTTCTAACATCTTTTATCTCACTGACAGAAACAACAGAGACGAGGAAACTGACGTCTTTATATGACCCTTTAAATAAATGTTTCTACTCATTTCAGATGTTCATCATATTTCTTCTTCCCCACATAGTTTCAGTGTGACTTGTTGAGGTTTGGAGTCATCAGATCGTCTTCCTACAATGACGCCCAGTGGTTGGTTGGAGCTGCTCCAAATACGACCAAATTAAATCAGTAGAAGTCAGCAGCAGCTTCTCTGTGCTGCATAATGACGAGTTTGTGACGGAGGAACCTCGCTGTCAACAGGCTCATTGAAAACTTTTAATCTGCTTTCTCTGAAACTTTAATCTGATCATAGTCATAATTCATTCATTAGTCATGATTCACATTTAGTTTGCTGTCCGTGTTTCGTCTTTTGAAACCGCAGCGTCGGCACTTTGACGTTGAGTCATCTCATGACACCACTTTCAGTGACGTTAGCAGTATTTACTCATCTTTAAAACTGCGTTTGTCCGTCTTTCATAATAATGACACATTACTCAACCAAAATAAATACTATGAGTGTCTGCTGCTGTAATTCATATTGAAAAGGTTCAGATTTAAATTAAAGTTTTAAAAAAGTGGTTGCTTTCATTAAACTGCTGAAAATGAACTTTAAAGCTCAACTTTTCAGACAAAAAAAGAAAAGAAAAAGTCATTACAATGAAAAATTACAATTCAGACTTTTAGCAGAGCTGTACTTCAGATGCAGATCCCTCATCAATATATATTGATCATAAGAGAAACTAATGAATGTTTTCTTTATGAAGACAACATGATGTGCACAAAGCTGTTTCATATTTAATATAAACTTTATTAAAGTGAGCTGAATCTGATTCAACACCAACATTTTAGACTTTGATCACAGACGGTGGATAGTTTATGTACTTTTTATCATTTCAAGCCTTACATTTATATTTATTGATTTTATTCAAGTTCTCTTCTTAAGCAGCATTTAGACTGAAACAGGACAGAACATCTAAAGTCTTTTCAGATTTTCCTGCATGTATTTCTGACATTTATTGGACAGTATTGAGTATCAGCTGTATTAGTATCACACTTCTTACTGTTGATTATTCAGTCAAACCGAAGCTCATTCTGTTCTAACTTTCACTAAATACCCAAAAAATGAGCCGAATGAAAAGATGCTTGATATAACTAATCTGTCCTGAGGTGTGTGTCGGGCTCCAGGTGTCTTACCAGAGGCAGCATGGCCGAGGCGCTGGGGGAAACCTGTCCTCTGTAGTGGTTATGAAGCTCCACCAGCAGCTCCTCCTGCTCCTCGCTCAGAAAGCTCCAGGCTCCAGGGACCAGCAGGGCCCCCAGCAGCAGCCATGCCCAGAGAGGGGCTGCCGTCGGCGGGCAGAGGCAGCGGCGGCCTGACCCCCTCCTGGAGCTGGTGGCCCGGACAGAGGCTCCGTCCTGGGCAGTCCGTGGGGTCGAGACCTCCTGCTGGGTGGAGGAGACCTCCTGCTTGGTGGAGGAGACCCCCTGGAGCTCAGAGAGGCTCCACTGGTGCATGATGGGAAACAGAGTCCTGAGGGATGTATCCTGGAGTGGTCAGTCCAGAGTCCAGCAGAGAGATTGTGATCAACAACAGTATGTGTGTCTTTGTGTGTGTTTACAATAGGCTACTTGTCTTTGTCTGTGTGTGTGTTTGTGTGTGTGTGCGCGTGTAAATGTGTGTTTGTGTGTATGTGCGTGTGTGTTTGTGTGTGTGTTAAGACTCAGTTGAAGTGTGTGTGTGTTCCCTCTTCAGTGCCTCGCTCTCTCAGCTCTGCCGATCCCTCTTTCTGACCCGGCTTTAAGAGTTAGAGGATCCTCCCCTGCACACACACACACACACACACACACACACACACACACACACACACACACACACACGCACACACACACACACACACACACACACACACAGAGTTCCCATTTCACACACTGCACCGACTGGTACAGTCCTCTTACTCTCCATATCCTCTGTGTCTCCATCTCTTTCTTTCTTTCTCTCTCTTCTCTTTGTTCTTCCCTCTTCTGGTTTCTGTTCTTTTCCTTCATGTCAGGATAGTAAACAAGGTGCTTAAAAGGATTTGGCTGAAAACTTTCTATATGTCTGGGTCAATGAGGTGTTTCTGTGTCCATGTGGTTTATTTTAAATTTAAAGTGTTAAAATGATAAAATAAACGTATGAATAACTTTCACACATTCTTTTTTTGTGGACCCAGCATCAAATTTCTGCTTTTAATGCATTTAGAGAGAATATATTAGAGGATTATGGTAAAAATGTCTAAGTGGTGTAACCATAAAAACTTTGTACCAAATAATTCAACTTGCTTAAAAACAGTAAATAGTCAATAAAACACCATATCAACTAGTTTGGCATGATCTTACATTATAACTTTATATTAAATAAAGGTAATGGAATACAATTGTTCTAAATATTACATTTACTCTGGGTTACCATGGAGATCAGGACACATTTACATGTTTTAAATGAAGTCATTATTAGTATAAGTCCACTTAAATACACTGTAGGTGATAAAATATGTAATATGTATCATTCTTTTGTGGTCACACCATTTGACATTTTCAGGCGCATTCAGTCTTTTGGTAAAAAATGGTGCAAATGTCATTTCAAATGATATAAAACCAACAAAAATACTAAATGTACATTTTAACAAACCTGATGCTGCTTTTAAAACTAGTTTAACTGATTTATTAATTCATCATCTTACCAACACTTATTATTACTGAGACATAAATGTGTATCAAAACTGATCTTAATCCTCTGTTGTTAAAAACGACAAAAACAAAGTCACAAACTCTTGCCAGAGAATTGCTGGATTGATCCTTTAATATATAACAAGGCTCTGATGGGACAGTATAAGCTGTAAAATGAAGATTTATTTAGAACATTGGTGTCAAATATGCAGCCTGTGGTCCAGAACCGGTCCACTCCTTAACTTAGCAAAGTGGAATTACTTTCGTCACTCAGCATTCAGTCAAAGCTTCTGATCTTCCCGTCGACGTCCAGCTTTATAACCGATTCTCTTACCAGGGTAACCCTAGATAGTCTATTAGAGTAAAGTTATACTATGCATTACTGTAGCAACCAATAACACAATAATAACCAATAACATAATCATTTTGCCCATGTTTTAATGTAATACGCCAATAAGGTGATAACATGTCTGAACCAATGGAGAGCCTTGGTAGTAGTTACCACACAGTTCGATTCTGGCAGGAACCTTTGATTCACTCTTCTAATTCATCTTTTGGGTAGAAACCATAGACTGTATATAAGAAATGGACGTAACATCCGTGACGTCACCCATTGATTTGTGGACTGCTGCTCGGAGGCCAATAGTATCGAATCTGAGCAGCGCCATCTTGAACATTTCAGGTGAATGCTGGGAAAAATAAAAACATGGATTCTACTTATATGGGCATCAGGAGGAGCATGAGGTGCCCTCCTGAACCTGTGAACCAATCAACCTGTCAATCACCACGTAGCCACGCCCTAATGCATACCCTGCTTTATCGTCACATATAAAATCAGGAAGGCCAAAATGTCCCAAATGAACATCATACTGCATTGAAGAAGGCTTTAAACTAGCGATTGAGACCATAAACACATTTTGAAAACGTTTACTGAGGTTAGAAATCAAGTGAGAAGTTGGTGAATTCTCCATTGACTTGTATAGAGACGGAAGTCCTTTTGACACCAAAACGGTCGCCCCCTGGTGGCCTTTTGATAGAATGCAGCTTTTTTAACAAAGTTTGAAGCTCCAGTTTTTCATGTTGGTGCCTGATAATTAACAGCATTATTATCCTCTCACAGCTTTATTAATCATTCTGATGCAGTTTTAATTCTCAGTGATTAAATTAGATTTAATTTATTATAAGACACCACAAAAAGAAAAACAAAGAGGCACAAACCAGATAGCAGATTATCCTGACGCTTTACAGACAGAAGTAGCCGACTTATAAACATTGAAATGAAACAGCCGTTCTGTCATCATCACAGCACCAAAACATCTCTGAGCAGACATTTTATTAAATATCAGTGTTCGTATCTCATCATAGAGAGGACAATTCAGTCCAAGTTCACACAATTCACATAACCGCTCATCATCATCTTCCTGAATATTTAAATCTGCCAACTTCAGGGTTGAAGGGACGACTTCCTGTTCTCAGCTGTAATGTAGGATTCAGAGCCATAACTCATTGTTTGGGTTTTAACAAGATATCATTGAAACATTTTGCCTTAAATACAGCAAGTAGCTTTGTTGTGATCGTGTTTATACAACATGATCAGTTATTACTGTACATATATTGTAACCCAGCTTCTTTATGCTGTGTGTTTATTGAGTCTGTTTTCTGACAGAATGAGTGAAGCCTCTCTGTGTTTGCAGCAGAAACATCCTCCATCTGATTCTATCTCACACTTTACAGCTTTCTTACTCTTTTTTTCTTTTTTAACCATTACAGTATTTTGGGGAGTTTTTCTAATGAAAGATGTTTCTGTCCAGACTGTAAAACAACCTGAGGTCAATGTCTGATATATTATAGTTAGTCTCCTCCTTCTCTCTCTCTCTCTCACTCCCTATCTCTTCCCCCTAACCCTTTCTCTCCCTCCTTCTCTCTCTCTCTGTCCATGCTTCACCAGAGTAAATGTAATATTGATAACAATTGTATTCCATTACCTTTATTTAATATAAAGTTATAATGTAAGATCATGCCAAACTAGTTGATATGGTGTTTTATTGACAATTTACTGTTTTTAAGCAAGTTGAATTATTTGGTACAAAGTTTTTATGGTTACACCACTTAGACATTTTTGCCATAATCCTCTAATATATTCTCTCTAAATGGATTAAAAGCAGAAATTTGATGCTGGGTCCACAAAAAAAGAATGTGTGCAAGTTATTCATACGTTTATTTTATCATTTTAACCCTTTAAATTTAAATAAACCTCATGGACACAAAGAACCATCACTGACCCTAAGAGGGGATCACATGAGCAAAACTTCAAAACTAATCACTGTCTACACACTCATATACTGTATGTGTGGGCCTATATATGTGTGTGTGTGTGTGTGTGTGGGTGGGGGGGGGGGGGGGGGGGGGGTCAGGACACACATGTGCCGGTCTCCCTGCAGACTGTCAACATGAGGTCGAAGTTACGGAGCAAACGGCGACCCCGCTGGATTGAGTGTCACACATTGACCCGCTCTGTACAGTGAAATGTGAGCGTGTGGGTACAGCTGGGTGTGTGTTATGATGTGATGTACTTGGCTGAAGGAATGAAAACACTGCTGTAGTGAGTCACAGGCTCTGATTGCATCTGTGGAGGAACGTCTCCGTACAGCGCTCGGCTGTCTCTGCTGCTTTAAATTTAAATTAACAATTTAAAGTCTGGAAGTGTTGAGCTCTATACATTAACTGTAATGTTTTAAAGTTAACCAAATCCATCAACTTCAAATTTTGAGAGTGCACGATTACCATATTGGTGTTTGTATGTTCAACCATGTTAATCAGTCTTACAGCTCTTTTCGCATCGACAGGAACGAGTTGAGGACTAATGTCAAATCTTCCTAAATATTACTGCATGATAGAGCTGTTTAATAAATGATGATATCAGCACCAATCAGAGAAGCCTTAAAGTGATCCTGATACCAGCTGAGTACTTCACTGATACCCATTAACACATTCAGGGTCCTTGCTTTTACCTGGTGTAACAGGCGTGTAGTGCTGAGGCAGTGGGCCAATCACATGTCGCATTAAAATGAAGAACGCTTGTGTTGATTGGCTGAGAGCAAGTCCATACAGATAGTCATATTTTATAGCTCTGGGTGCAAAAAAGCATCGATTGCAGGTATGGATTGACGGGAGACGTTTCAGGACACAAAGGCCATACTTCCCAGCTGTGATCAGCTCTCTGATTGGATCAGTATCACCATCACAGCCATTCTTACTACAAGGTGCTCCATTTAAATATAACAACACCTACACTGATCTAACTCAATCCAGGGATCATCTTACAGTGGAGCTAAACATTTTATTTCCATGTGTTGCAATAAATGGATTGATCCATAACGAGAGTTTTCCTGACTGAACTTCTTTAATCATTAACATCCTGACTGATCAGTGTTCATTCCTCGCAGGTAAAGAGATCAGTATGTTTTTACTGTCCTGAAAACTTTTCCAGTTTCCACTTTACAATCTATTTCATCGTGAATTTGTCCAAACTGAGAACAAGACTCTCCTTTACAGTTAAATCTGTGAAAACAAATGAATGACAGTGACAAAAAGAAAACTGATAACCCTTAACCCTCCTGTTGTCCTCGAGTCAAGGAAGGAAGGGAGGAAGAAGGAAGGAAGGAAAGAAGGAAGGAAGGAGGGAGGGAGGGAGAAAGGAAAAGAGGTAGGGAGGAAGGAAGGAAGGAAAGAAGGACAAAGGAAAGAAGGGAGGAAGGGACGGAGGAAGGAAGTAATGAAAGAAGGAGGGAGGAAGGAAGGAAAGAAGGAAGGGAGGAAGGAAGGAAGGAAAAGAGGGAGGAAGGAATGAAGGAAGGAAGGGAGGAAGGAAGGAAGGAAGGAAGGAAGGAAGGAAGGAAGGAGGGAAGGAAAGAAAGAGAGAAGGAGGGAGGAAGGACAGACGGAAGGAAGGGAGGAGGGAGGGAGGATAGAAGGGAGGGAGGAAGGGAGGAAAGGAAAGAATGAAAGGAGGAAGGAGAGGAAGGGAGGAAGGAAAGGAAGGAAGGAAGGACAGAGGAAAGAAGGAAGGAAGGAAAGTAGGATGGAGGGAGGAATAGAGGAAGGGAGGAAGGAAGGAAAGACGGACAGAAGAAAAAAGGAAGGGAGGAAGGAAGGATGGAAGGAAAGAAGGAGGGAGGGATGGAGGAAGGAAAGAAGGAAGGGAGGAAAGAAGAAACAGACGGGGTCAATTTGACCCGGGAGGATGACACAAAGGTCAAAGAACAAATTACAAGACTCACATGAATCACATCCTGTCAGATCCTTCTTCCAGATATTTGAAACGTTCAGGGTGGAGTCGCAGTGTCCAGTGTCAGTGGTTCTTTTGTCTGCTCCAGCTGGACAGTGGAGAAGAGCCAAAAACAAGTTTACTCATGTTTGTTCTGATGTGAGGAGTCTCCAGACTGAGACAGGCTGAGCTCCTGAGGGACAGAAAGCAGCTCTCTACTTAATGAATGAAAAGTCAAATCCATCAGCAGGCAAAGATTTATGCATTTAAATAACTTTAATCTTCTTTAATCTCACAGATCTCATTCAGTCATGTAGGTTTGGTTTCACAAGTGGTAGATGAAATACTACCTTTAGTATGTATTTAATCAAACATCTGTATGGTTAATAATGCATTGCTTCTTAAAAAAAAGACGGGGGTTAGGGTCAACACAGACAGACACACAACCATTACCTCACTGGTGGAAGGACTGACGGGAACATAGACACACTCCTGATAATATAACTATTAACGCTCCACTACGACTGGTTGTGAAGATGTAGCCAGACCAGAGTAGTGAGGAAGGTGGTAGGAGGCAGACTCCTTCTTTAATGAGTTAAGCAGTGACTTATTCAGTCCAGTGTAACAGCAAACAGAAAGGTATCTCCAAAAATAATGAATACAAGCATTGAAAAATGAATTGGCTTGACTCAGGACCATCAGCTACCCAATCATTCTCTGATCTCTACTCTTTACAGCTCCATCTTTCCCCTTAAATAGGCCGTCCGATCTATCAGGCAGAACCATATTTATTGCAGGTGGTGTTCTTTATGTGACGATGTGGTTTCCTATAGGACCCGAAAGCAGACACAGATACAGAAAGGTGGTGGGAAAAAAAGGATTTATTACAAAAAAGGTTCAGTCTGATGGATGAAGGCTGGTTCAGGCAGTAGTTTGAGGCTGATGGTGTAGTTTGTAGTTTTAGGCTGAGGGTGTAGTTTTAGGCTGAGGGTGTAGTTTGTAGTTTGAGGTTGAGGGTGTAGTTTGAGGCTGAGGGTGTAGTTTGAGGCTGAGGGTGTAGTTTGTAGTTTGAGGCTGGTGGTGTAGTTTGAGGTTGAGGGTGTAGTTTGAGGCTGAGGGTGTAGTTTGAGGCTGAGGGTGTAGTTTGTAGTTTGAGGCTGATGGTGTAGTTTGAGGCTGAGGGTGTAGTTTGTAGTTTGAGGCTGAGGGTGTAGTTTGAGGCTGAGGTGGAGCGGCAATGGCAGCAGAGCTGGAAGGAACAAAGAAAAAGCACTGGTAAGAAAATGATGCAACAATAACACACTGGAGTAATCAGTCACTGGGAGTTTCTCTGGAGCTTTGAGCCAACAGTTACCACAAGAAGCAACAGAAACAACCTGGGGATGAATCTTGGGTTAGAGTTAGAAGACCAGAGTAACCCTAACCCTTCTCCTGCTGCTGATGAGGTAGATGGAAGGCAGGTGTGTTACAGGCAGCAGCTCCACTCAATCAGGAAAATGTCGCACAGCCTCTGGAAGAGAACTCAAGCAGGGGAAAAACTGTTTACTTTATACCAACTGGAGTTTAACACAAAGCTACTTGTATCATTGTTTAAAACTCTAATCATTTACAGCATAATCCTCATAACCCAACACAAGAATAAGTCATGTGAATACTAACCAAACATTTAACTAAATAACCCCCCCCCCCCCCCTTCCCTATACTAATGGCACTTTTCCACTATACTCGGTTTGGTACCAGGAACCTTTTACATTACTATAGTTCCTCCTCAACGTGAGCGGGGTCGTCATAGTAACGCTGCGTTAAACTGCCGTGACTTTGTGTTATACGCGTCACAAAACACATAAACAATGGAGGACATGGAGGCGATGGTGTACTTGCTGCTGTATGAGGCTTTCTGTCTCACACAAAGCAAGAGAAGAGAAACCAATCTCTGTAACACTGTTGTTGGTATTTAAAAATGCCGGGTTTGATTCTTGTGTGGGACGGCTCATTACTCTTCCAGTGACTCTCTGACCAATCAGTGGCCGGCAGTCTGATGACGTAACATTTAGTATCGGCTCGGCTCGCTTGGAACCTCGGCAGAGCAGATACTAAAAAAGTAACAAGTACCAGGTACTATCCCTGATGGAGCAGCAGGTACCAGGTACTATCCCTGATGGAGGAGCAGGTACCAGTTACTATCACTGATGGAGCAGCAGGTACCAGGTACTATCCCTGATGGAGGAGCAGGTACCAGGTACTATCACTGATGGAGCAGCAGGTACCAGGTACTATCCCTGATGGAGGAGCAGGTACCAGGTACTATCCCTGATGGAGAAGCAGCAGGTACCAGGTACTATCACTGATGGAGCAGCAGGTACCAGGTACTATCACTGATGGAGCAGCAGCAGGTACCAGGTACTATCCCTGATGGAGGAGCAGCAGGTACCAGGTACTATCCCTGATGGAGCAGCAGCAGGTACCAGGTACTATCCCTGATGGAGCAGCAGCAGGTACCAGGTACTATCCCTGATGGAGAAGCAGCAGGTACCAGGTACTATCCCTGATGGAGCAGCAGCAGGTACCAGGTACTATCCCTGATGGAGGAGCAGGTACCAGGTACTATCCCTGATGGAGCAGCAGCAGGTACCAGGTACTATCCCTGATGGATCAGCAGGTACCAGGTACTATCACTGATGGAGGAGCAGGTACCAGGTACTATCCCTGATGGAGCAGCAGGTACCAGGTACTATCCCTGATGGAGGAGCAGGTACCAGGTACTATCCCTGATGGAGAAGCAGGTACCAGGTACTATCCCTGATGGAGCAGCAGGTACCAGGTACTATCACTGATGGAGGAGCAGGTACCAGGTACTATCCCTGATGGAGCAGCAGGTACCAGGTACTATCACTGAAGGAGGAGCAGGTACCAGGTACTATCCCTGATGGAGGAGCAGGTACCAGGTACTATCCCTGATGGAGGAGCAGGTACCAGGTACTATCCCTGATGGAGAAGCAGGTACCAGGTACTATCCCTGATGGAGAAGCAGCAGGTACCAGGTACTATCCCTGATGGAGGAGAAGGTACCAGGTACTATCCCTGATGGAGAAGCAGCAGGTACCAGGTACTATCCCTGATGGAGCAGCAGGTACCAGGTACTATCCCTGATGGAGCAGCAGGTACCAGGTACTATCCCTGATGGAGCAGCAGGTACCAGGTACTATCCCTGATGGAGGAGCAGGTACCAGGTACTATCCCTGATGGAGCAGCAGCAGGTACCAGGTACTATCCCTGATGGAGCAGCAGCAGGTACCAGGTACTATCCCTGATGGAGCAGCAGCAGGTACCGGGTACTATCCCACTGACATCACTGATGATGTCACCTATGTATAAATACAGGAAGTAGATGGTAAATGGACTGTACTTATATGGCACTTTTCTAGTCGTTATGACCACTCAGTGCTTTTACATTACATGCCACATTCATACACTGTTGGCACAGCCATCAGGAGCAGTTTGGGGTTCAGTATTTTGCCCAAGAACACATCGACATGTGAACTGGAGGAGCCCGGAATCGAACCGCCGTTCTTCTGATTGGTGGACGAGCCACTCTACTTCCTGATCCACAGCCAATGACTGTTCCTCCTCTTGTCTGTTGAACACATGCTGGGTAGGTAAGCACCAAAGAAAATACTTAATTTATGAAACTCAGAACTAAAACAATAAACAACTAAACTCAATATTTGTCTGTGTTTTATTTTAACCAAACAGTTTGCTGGTATATGAATTGTAAGTAACATAAATAAACTGGGATAGTTTGTGTCTGCAAGTTACTGATTACTGATAAACTTATGGCCAAAACAAACAATTAAAAAGTACAGTTAAATTGACATGATGTGTTTTCACCCATTGTGTCACACTGGTACAGTGTTTGCATTTCTACAACGAAGGCAACTCGGTGTCACATCACAATGTGTCACAGCTACGTTGGTCCACAAAAACAATAATGAAACATTTGAGATTCCTTCACTGTGGTTTAGCTTATTCTTTTCTACAATGATCTCTGTGAAAACAAACACTTCACTTTCAGTCAGTCAAAGATTTTGTGTGGAGACAATAATACATTTTGAGTTTAATATAATAAGTTATTCATGTTAATAATTAGGGTGCACAAATGACTAATGACTAACTCATGCTCTTGATTTATTGTCATGTTGTATATTTGCCTCCTCCCTTCTTTTAGAGGGCAGAGAACATTTTTCTCCCTTCAGTCACCCGTGTGTGCATGTTTTTATGAACTGGACGGCCTCCAGTTTTTACACCATAAAAGTTTTTACAGCAGGGGAGTTTGTTATGTTGTAAAATATCTTTAAGGGGATTTTAAAAGTAACACAAGTCAAAACATGAAGGATGCTTCAGTCCAAAATCAAACTAAAGTCATGTTAACCCTCCTGTTGTCCTCGAGTCAAGGAAGGGAGGGAGGAAGAAGGAAGGAAGGGAGGAAGGAAGAAGGAAGAAGGAAGGGAGGAAGGAAGAAGGAAAGGAAAGGAGGAAGAAGGAAGGAACGGAGGGAAGGAAGGAGGGAAGGAAGGAAGGAGGGAAGGAAGGTAGGAGGGAGGGAGGAAAGAAGGAAGGAAGGAGGGAGGGAAAAAGGAAAAGAGGAAGGAAGGAAGGAAGGAGGGAAGGAAGGAGGGAACGAAGGAAGGAAAGGAGGGAGGAGGGAAGGACGGAGGAAAGAAGGAGGGAAGGAAGGAAGGAGGGAAGGAGGGAGGAGGAAAGAAGGAAGGAAGAAGGGAGGGAGAAATGAAAAGAGGAAGGAAGGAAGGGAGGAAGGTAGCGGGGAGGAAAGAAAGAAGGAAGAAGGGAGGGAGAAATGAAAAGAGGAAGGAAGGAAGGGAGGAAGGTAGCGGGGAGGAAAGAAAGAGAGAAGGAGGTAGGGAGGAAAGAAGGAAGGGAGGGAGGAAAGTAAAGAAGGAGGGAGGGAGGAGGGAAAGACAGAAGGAAGGAAGGGGGGATGGAGGAAGGAAAGAAGGAAGGAGGAAAGAGAGAAGGAGGGAGGGAGGGAGGGAGGGAGGGAGGACAGACGGAAAGAAGGAACAGTCAGAAGAGACAGGGTTAATTAGACCCGGGAGGACGACACAAAGGTTAAACTCACCTGATCCACAGTGAGAGTGAACGTTATATAAAAAACAAGACTAACGGCATGAAGTGATAAGTTACTCTAAATGTGAGAACATGAAATATAACATTGTCCCCCTGATCTTCCATACATACATATGAATATAATAACTAACAGGTGTCCAGTCTTAAAATGATGGATGGTGGTTCATAGTTTGGGAATGAGTCGCAGCCCCGAGTGAAGGAGTTCAAGTATGCTGGAGTCTTACTGGTGATTGTGGGAATGATCCAGTGTGAGATCACCAGTCCAGCACTGATGCAGGCCAGGGTGTAATTTCCTCTGTGGATGGAGAAGACATGATCCCCTCATGTCTTTAATTCAATTTCTGTTCCCCTTTTAGATTCATATTATAAAGAAAATTTCTTAAAACCTACAAGAAAGACCTGTAGGCAGCAGTTCCCTTCATAGTTCAACATGTTGCTCAGCAGACTGCGGCTCATTGTACACTCTACAATACACAAAACAATAACAACAGGCAGCACATGAAGATCTTTATATTACATCACTGTTTGATTGTGTATATGTACAGATATAGATAGATGGATAGATGGATGGATGGATGGATAGATAGATGGATAGATGGATAGATGGATGGATAGATGGATAGATGGATAGATGGATAGATGGATGGATAGATGGATAGATGGATGGATAGATGGATAGATGGATAGATGGATAGATGGATAGATGGATAGATGGATGGATGGATGGATGGATGGATGGATGGATGGATAGATAGATAGATGGATAGATGGATAGATACTTTATTGTCCCTGAAGGGAAATTTGTCTTGGACTCTGAGTGCTGAGACAGCTGCCACATAGTTCAAAAGAACAAAGAAAGTAAAAGTAAAGTTGCACATTTGCATAATAATAAATGATGCAATGCTTCCTGTTGCCTCAATAAATACATAAGTACACATATTGCACAATCCCACAAACTTCCGTACAAGGTAACAGTAAGGGGATTACACCAATCATAGCAGACAATAATGCACCTCACACTGTTTACAGTCTTATTTATTATTCTAATGGAGGTATATGGGACAAATGAATATTTAAATCTGTTAAGCTTGCATATGGGGATTCTGTAACGTTTTCCAGATGGTAGCAGTTGGTATTCTGGATTGAGGATGTGGGCAGAATGGGAAGAAGCTCTCTGTGCCAGTCTGAGGACAGACTCTTCATAGATGGACTGCAGAGAGGAACACACAAAGCTCTGTTGGTAAAATAAATGATGGGACGTAATGTTTTGTTGAACAATCTTTAGAAGCAATCACAGCAGCCAGTGATTTCTGTAGCCCTCAAAGAGACGTCTGCACCTGTCTGCAGGTAGTTTGACTCTTCCAGGGCAAACGGCTGCAGGTGTTTCAGGTCTGAAGGGTTTCTTCTCCAGACTGCATGTTTCAGCTCTTTCCATAGATGTTGGATAGGATTCAGATCAGTGCTCATATCGGCCCACTTCACAATATTCTGATGTTTTGTGCTTTTAGCTTTGTTTTGGGTCATTATCCTGTTGGAGGACCCATGATCTGTGACTGAGATGGAGCTTTCTGACACTGGCCAGTACATTTCTCTCCAGAATGCATCGATAGTCTTGAGATTTCATTGAACCCTACACAGATTCAAGGCAAAGCGAAGCAGTCCCGAAACATCACAGAGCCTCCTCCATATTTCACAGCAGGCATGGTCTTCCTTTCTTTGACACCTTCATTTTTTCCTGGGTCTTCTTCCATGGAGCCTGTTAGTGAAGTCAGACACTGATGTACGTTGACGTTTAGCTTGAATCTCTTTGGAAGTTTTCTTGGGTTCTTTGTCGACCATTCGCACTATCCTTCTGTTCAATCTGGGGTCGATTTTCCTCCTGCGGCTGTGTCCAGGAAGGTTGGCTACAGTCCCATGGATCTTAAACGTCTTAATAATATTTGCAGCTGTAGTCACAGGAACATTAAGCTGCTTGGAGATGATCTTATATCCTTTACCTTTAACATCCTTAATACTCTTTCCTTTGGTCCACACAATGATACCAAACAGCAGAATGATGACTTTTACTGCAGTAAATACAGCAATGTAAACATACTCCAATAGTAATAATACTATAATAACGCAGCCTAAAATAGTGGATCTGGTATAGATACCACATCAATTATCAATAAACTTTAGTTTCACACCTGGTTTCCCGGAAATCAATTCTTCTTCACAGCTCATAGAGCAAGCTGTGCTGTGCAGCTACTAGCAGCTACTGTGTAAATGCCATGAAGAAGAAGGGATCTCTGTAGCATGACTCTAGCTGTTTGAAAAATGTCAGAATTAACAACAAGTTACACTGGAGAGACAGGATCATATCACATCCATACAGGGTCAGTATACAGCTGTACTCGGTCAAAACGCACGTTCAGGTATCAGAATCAGTATTGGGAAGGAAAAAAATGGTATCAGAATATTTCCACTAAATACTGTATTAAAATAGAGTAGAGTGTAAATGTACTCTGTTACTTTCCACCACAGGAGGAGGAGGAGGAGGAGGAGGAGGAAGAGGAGGTCTGGATGGAATTCCCCTTCAGACACATACTGGGAGTGATGGTTAACCGGGCTGATGTGAAATCCTCCATACAACTCCCAGCTGCTTTGTAATACACACACACACACACACAGACACACACACACACACACACACACACACACACACACACACACACACACACACACACACACACACACACACACACACACACACACACACACACACACACACAGATCCATACATCATGTGAATAGTATGTGATCGTGTGTGAGTGCAGCGAGCCCAGCCCATGTGATTCTGTTGTCATTGACTGGCTGGTAATGGCAAACAGATGAGCCTGTGTGTGTGTGTGTGTGTGTGTGTGTGTGTGCGTATGTGTGTGTGTGTGTAGGGTGTGTACCCTCATAGAGTTTTAGAGTATGATTAGTTTGGGGACCTGGAGCCAAATTACACACGCATGCAAACATTATGCAACAGCTGAGCAGACCAATATATAGCATGTCCCGTGTGTGTGTGTGTGTGTGTGTGTGTGTGTGTGTGTGTGTGTGTGTGTGTGTGTGTGTGTGTGTCTACTATCATCATCATGTGCTCCTGGACTCGTCTGTACTGCACATGCTCAGTGATGATGTCATGGTTACAGGAAGTTGACCACTCCTTAGAGACGATGTCAAACCTTCACAAACAGCTCGCCCAGCGCTCACACAGCTGGTTTCACTGGAGTCACACTGGTTTAACCTGCAGCATGTCAGTGTTACTGCTGGTCTTACTGGGTTAAGTGATTTCACCAGTTTACAGGTTTTATTGGTTTAATTGGTCACACTGGTTTTACTGGTGTCCCTGGTTGAACTGGTTTGAATGGTGTCTCTTACTGGAGTCTCCTATGTCACTGGTCTCTATTTTTTCCTCGGTGTCACTTGTTGCACTGGGTTTAGTCCTGTTGGATTCACTGATGGTTTAATTGGTTTCACAGGTAAATGGTCTCACTGGTTTCTTTCTGGGTCCACTGGTTGTACTGGTGTCACTAGAACCTGAGGAACCCATCAAAGGGAATTTAAAACTCTATTTCACAAGAAGGGATAAAAAGTGTGAGGCAGAGTTAAAACTGATGTGTTGGTGCTGAGCTGCAGTAAATCCCCTCTGACTGACTTCACTACAGGACGCAGAGCAGCTGAGGCAGATTGCATCACCACATGTTCGTCTCACTGTTATCAGAGTTCAGAGTGTGGAGAGAAAGTCCGGCAGACGGGACGAAAGATTCTCTCTCAACACTTTTCAACAAGAAACGTTCATAAATAGATGTAGAGAGAGAGAGCTGCAACTATTTTAATAATTGATCATTGTTCAGATAGGACGGGGGAGGGGATCCAAAATTTGATGGTTTCAGCTTCTCAAATTTGAGTATTTGCTCCTGTTCCTTGCCTTTCATTACAGAACATGTAATACAGGGGTGTCCAAACTATTCCACCAAGGGCCATGTGGCTGCAGGTTTTCATTCCAGCCAATCAGGAACACACCAGGCTTGAATCATTTAATCAATTGATCTCAGTCTTCAGACAGTTGATTGGTTGAATCATGCGCTCTTCATCGGTTAGAACAAAAACCTGCAGCCACACGGACCTTTGTGGAATAGTTTGGACCCGCCTGATGTACAGTGTTGGGCACATTACTTTGAAAAAGTACTTCTCCAAAAAAGTTAAAGAGTTACATCAATGTCAAAGTAATTAATTACCAGGAACAGTAACTATTATGTGACTTTTTAAAAATTGTTCAAATACATCAAATTACTGCCCCAATCAACAACAACTGGCCCAAAACATGTTCAAAATTAAATTGTGCTTAAGAAATGTACTAAAAAGGAGTAAATAATGTAATTGTACATGTAGCAGATGTGCAGCGATAGCTTTTTTTGAGGAATAAAATTAAATCAGGACGTTTTGCTGTCACACGCGCTGCATTGATAGTCACACATACACACATAAACCCGCAGTCTCTCTCTACAGCGCACTCGTGCTCCCTCGATCCAGACTGCGGGAGATTGTGTCTCATTTGCGTCCTACTCTGTCTTTGGTTTTTCCTCTAAGTGCAGACGCTCTTTGGCAGAGAGACAGACAGAGAGGGAGAGAGAAGCGCCTGTTCGGGTGAAAACCGCAAGTAACGCCGCATTTTTGGTGGGCAGTACCGGCGTTGTAACGGGGGCAACAGTAATTAATTTGATTACTCATTACTGAAAAAAGTAACGCTGTTTATCACTGCTGATGTAATATCTTTGGGTTTTGGAGAGTCGTTCAGATAGAATAGGAGTGTGGAGGTGGCTGTGGTTTGGGTAGCCAGCTGTAGGAGCGAGAGGCAGAGCTGGCTCAGCAGGAGCAGCAACAGGTGAGTTGATTAGCTCAGCTGGAGTGAGTTGACTAATCAAGCTCTCCTTTGTCTCTGCAGTCGTGGCCGGACTGAAGGAGTGTCTGAGGAGAAACCTGCAGTTACATAGAGTCTCTAAGCAGAGCCGTGTGCTGAGCAGCGGGTAGCAACAGCACACAGAATCATGTATCTTATTCATTTAGTTTATGCAGCTCATTAAATGAACAGCTTAATTGAAATTGATTGTTGAAGTTGGTAGATAGGAAGTTGAATCGTTAGTTTGTGTGTAAATGAAGAAACAGCTGAATCGTCATTTGAAGTGTTGAACTGGAAGCAGTTGAACTAAACAATAAGAGTGATTCAGATTTTATTTGACATGATGAAGAGTGTCTAAGGATCTGCAAGTCAAGTCTTAGTTTGAGTGAAGAGTCTGAAAGTAGCTGAAGTGACGACACAGAGATGAACTTTCTATTGTCAGTTGAACTTTATAATAATAAACTCCATTTATAGAAAGTGGAAGTGTGTCTGTACCTGTCAAGTGTTGAAGTGAAAGCTCTGAAAGTAACTGAGCTGTCAGCTGAATGTAAGAGATGAAAACAGATGAAATCAGTTGAAGTGCTATCGATGAAAGCAGATAAAATGAAGCTTAGCGAAAGTTCAGACAGGAAGACCACCCTCTTGTTTGCTCACATCATAGTTTTATTTCTCATTCTTTAGTCATTCTGATCCTTCTTACAGCTCATACTGATCTCTGTGAAAGCTCATATTTTCCTTGCTGTTATTTCTGGAGCATCAATTGACACATCAGCTGGTCAAGTCTAACCAATAGCACAGTGACACACCTTCACTGTCAGCCAATCATAGTGCAGTTGTCTTTATAAATGTTCTCCCTCTCTGCTCAGGTGATTTCTTGATGCTGTTCCTCCCCATCACCACCCAGTCTTCAGATTCCTCAATGCATCACTTCAACTTCATCAGCCCGATCAGTTTCAGCCTGAAGATGACTTGTTGTGACTTGGCCTGAGATTGATTGATGGCAGTCATCAGCCACCACCAGTGTCTGGACTCATGGGAGGATCTATCATGCTGATGTTCAGGATTTACGTCCTTCGATTCAAAAATTCTTCCTGCAGAGTCCAAGCACCAAAGACTATGACAATACCTAATCATTAATATCATCTGCATAATAAACATTATTTTACTTCATCTCTGGTCTCTCCTGATTGAAATGATAGTTTAAGCCGTTGAGTGGATCATCAGTTTGTGTGTAAATGCAGAAAGCAGTGAAACTGTCAGCTGAAGTGTAAGAGATGAGAGCAGCTGAAATATTAGATGATGTATAAGACACTGAAATGTCCTCACTGAAAACAACTGAATCGGCAGTTTAAGTGCTAGAACAGAAAACAGTTGAACTGTGATTTAAGAGTAAGAGATAAGATCCCAAATGTCAGTTGAACTGAACGATGAGAGCAATTTAAATTTCATTTGACATGATGGAGAGTATCAGTAAGGATCTGAAGTCAAGTTTCAGTTTAACTGAAAAGTCTGAAAGTAGTTGAAGTGTCATTTGATAGCACCGAGGTGAAAGTTGAAACATAAGTTTTATCACAAGTAATTAGAGAAAGTTGAATGTGTGCACCATAAAAAAGCAATGACAATGGATCTGTTGGTAAAGCAGCATCAGTTTTTAAAAAAGTAATTAATGAAAGACACTGAGAAGTGAGATGGAGATAAAAGCAGCTGAGCCGTTAAAAGGAGCTGAAAGTTCTGCATAGATTCATAGTAAAGTTTAATATATTTAACATAGTGCGTATATATGATAATAATATAGTAAAACACATTAAAATGATGGAAAGTCTGCGTTATATGACGGAGAGCAAGCAGAGCTGAGCTGACTGACAGCAGAGAGGAGGATGATGAAATGTTCTCTTCATCTGTTTTAAAGACTTGTTTGGAATAAAGTCAAGTACACAGTCAGAGCAGTTAGTCATGATGCGTTCATCAATAGAGACACATCCAGAGACACACCCTGAGGGGGGGGGAGTAAGGGACTGAAGGAGGGGAAACAGATCAGGTGGTCCCAACGAGAGATGGAAGGAAAAGAGTTAAATAGGAGGGATGAAGGGAGAAACATGAAAGCTAATGGAGGGTTAAAAGAGAGAAAGAAGGAACAACATGGAAGGAAAGTGATAGAATGAGAAGAAGAAGAAAAAGGGAGTCTATAGGAAAGAGTCATAGACTGTATATAAGAAATGGACGTAACAGGTGCATGCTGGGAAAAATAAAAACAGGGATTCTACTTATATGGGCATCAGGAGGAGCATGAGGCGCCCTCCTGAACCTGTATATATAACTAGGCTCTGATGGGACAGTATAAGGTGTAAAATAAAGATTTATTTAGAACATTGGTGTCAGATATGCAGCTCTTAACTTAGCAAAGTGGAATTACATTCCTACAATTTTTCAATAAAACTTTTTCTATTCTCACTTATCGTCACTCAGCATTCAGTCAAAGCTTCTGATCTTCCCGTCGACGTCCAGCTTTATAACTGACTCTCTTACCAGGGTAACCCTAGATAGTCTATTAGAGTAAAGTTATACTATGCATTACTGTAGCAACCAATAACACAATAATAACCAATAACATAATCATTTTGCCCATGTTTTAATGTAATACGCCAATAAGGTGATAACATGTCTGAACCAATGGAGAGCCTTGGTAGTAGTTACCACACAGTTCGATTCTGGCAGGAACCTTTGATTCACTCTTCTAATTCATCTTCTGGGTAGAAACCATAGACTGTATATAAGAAATGGACGTAACATCCGTGACGTCACCCATTGGTTTGTGGACTGCTGCTCGGAGGCCAATAGTATCGGATCTGAGCAGCGCCATTTTGAACATTTCAGGTGCATGCTGGGAAAAATAAAAACAGGGATTCTACTTATGTGGGCATCAGGAGGAGCAAGAGGACGGAGCGGGGGAGGTTGCGAGGGCTGGATCTACCACAGTCTACCCCAGCAACCTGGTGATGCTAACCAAGTTAGCTGTTACGACTATAACCACAAAACTCCGGAGAAAACTGTCGCTGTGAAAGTTTGCGAAGTTTATGGCTATTTCCTGCAGTCTATCTGTGTGTCCTCCTGAACCTGTGAACCAATCAACCTGTCAATCACCACGTAGCCACGCCCTAATGCATACCCTGCTTTATCGTCACATATAAAATCAGGGAGGCCAAAATGTCCCAAATGAACATCATACTGCATTGAAGAAGGCTTTAAACTAGCGATTGAGACCATAAACACATTTTGAAAACGTTTACTGAGGTTAGAAATCAAGTGAGAAGTTGGTGAATTCTCCATTGACTTGTATAGAGACGGAAGTCCTTTTGACACCAAAACGGTCGCCTCCTGGTGGCCTTTTGGTAGAATGCAGTTTTAAGTTACTTCCGTGTTGGCCTCATTTCAGAGGACTGGAGCTCCCCGCCTGGTTGGAGTGAAGGAAATGAGTTAAGGGAGAGAAAAGGAAAAGGAGGGAAGAGAGGTCAAAAAGTAAGGCGAAAGGGAGAAAATGACAATTGAAAAGATTTGGGACAGGGGAGTTAAAAAAGGAATGGATAAAGGTGAACAGGAGGAGAAGGAAGACAAGGAAGGTTGGGGGTGAAAAAGGAGGCAAAAAAAGAGGAATAGAGAGTCAATAAATATTTTAAGAGAGAAAAGAAAATCGAGGGATGGAGGAGTGATGGAGGAGTGATGAAAGGGTCAAATAAAAGAGAGGAACCCCACACAAACAGAGAGAGGACAAAAAAGATGGGCGAGAAAAGATGATGCACAGGAGGAAAGGAGAGAAAACAAGGAGGGGAGAAAGGAAACAAAAGAGGTGATGAAAGATGAGAAAAGGAGGAGGAGGAGGAGCCCACCCTGAATGACAGAGGAGGGGATTTCTGCTGGAGCTAAATGACAAACAGAACCAGAGTCAGTCTCATTCATTCAGCTAGTTAGATAAGAAGGAGACTTTGGCAGGAAAGAAAAGAAAAAGAGAAAAACATCAAAATAAAACCTACAAAAACATCTTTACAAATACATCACAGTAGAATAGCGACACCCAGTGGACAAAACACTGAACTACATGAACAATTTCATATTAAAGGACAGGTTCACAGTTTTTCAAGTGTATCTAAAACCAATATTCAGTTTTCCAAAGTAACAGTCAGTGTGTTAATGTTTACTGTAATGATTCCTCCTGTTCATACTGACCATTAGAAGATCCCTTCATCATGTTTACTGTAATGATTCCTCCTGTTCATACTGACCATTAGAAGATCCCTTCATCATGTTTACTGTAATGATTCCTCCTGTTCATACTGACCATTAGAAGATCCCTTCATAATGTTTACAATGGAAGTGATGGAGGACTAAACCCACAGTCCTCCTTCTGTGGAAACATGGATTTAAAGTTGATCTGAAGCTAATATGAAGCTTCAGTCAAATCTTCATCTTCTATGTTTCAACGTTACAGTGTTTTAGTAGCAAAGTCTTTGTGTTACTATACTTCCACCACAGCTCAACAGCGAAACACTAAGAGGTAATCTGATGCTAAAAAGACAGTAAATGTGTCAGATATCACTTGATATGACTAACTCAGACTGATGAAGCTCAATAGAAGCTGATCATCTACTTTAAATGACTGTGTGGAAACACTGTGATACAGTCCTCCATCACTGAACACTGGAAGCACAATTGAAGATCTTTTAATAGTCAGTATGAACAGGAGGAATGATTACAGAGAGGAAAACCTCTTTACTGTTCATATGGAAACCTGACTGCTGCTTAACACACACTGGGAACACTGGGAACACTGGGAACTGTCCTTTAAAGGATAACTGAATCATGACTTACCTTTGTAACAAATAAATGATTTGTTCTCGCCACAGTTCCAGTCCTCCCAACGTCCAGAACGGTGGAAGTTCATTTCCACACAAGCCTCCTTCTTCCCAGCGTAGTTGTTAGATTATTACATGATAGTAAACTTTAAATGAAACTTTAAATTCTTCTTTCTTATTTAAATGATTTGCTGTCTTCTGTTTTAAATTGTCAATAATTTTGAGCTGTTTTTTGTAGATGAAAGCAGTTATATGAAAAAGCCTTATTATTCTTATTCATAGTCATATTACTACAAAATAAATTAAAAACATTTTTGTCCATTTTCATGATATTTACACATATTTCACATTTAGCTTTCTGTTATTGCTCCCATATGAAGTCCCACTTAAAACAAAGTCATTGGGTCATATTTACCAAGAAAGTGGAACATTTGTACTAAAATGTTCATCATAGTCTGAAGAAAATGTACTAAAGCAGCAGCTCAGTGTGTGTGACACCTCTCACTTACAGACTGTCATTGTCATAAATGCAAATTTAACAGATACAGAGTGAACAGTAGTGAAAAGTGAATTCACCGCCTGGCCGTCTTCATCGAGGACCATTTTGCTTAAATCCACCATGTCTGTCAGGGTCTTCACATCCTCCATGTCGTCTATCGTGGCCAGGTCTGTGTATTTGTCTCTGCAGTAACTCTGCGCTTCTTTCATGTTCTTCACCTCATAAACAAAGTGGTACTGATGCTGAACGTGCTCACCTAAAAATGTGGTGTTCCGTTACAAATAATGCTATCTTCTAAGTTGTGTATCAGATCTAGATGTAAATACCTGGACATAAAAGCTGAGATGTTGATCTCTTGTCTCATATTCATCTTTTGATGTCAAACCCAAATGTTTTCAGTCTGAAGCAAAAATAAAGGAATTGGCCTCACTGTTCCAATACTTTTGGAGGGGACTGTATATGTAGACAACACCCAACTGGCAGCCAAAAAACAGGAAGATTGTGAAATGGACACAATAGAAATGGTCATAAAGTCAGCAAAGCCAATGACAGCTATGGCAAACCACAGTCAAATACTTAGGATACAATCTATCACACGAAGGAAAACACCTGGATGAAAATAGGAAAGACTGCTATTTTACAAGCACCGAAACCGAGGACAAAGAAACAAATGATGTCCTTCTTAGGTATGACTAATTTCTGCAGAAGCTGGATCTCAAGTGATGCAGCTGCTACAGTGCTGATTCATGATACACCCATGGCAGCCTCTGACCCCTTAACATGGACAAGAGAAGCTGAAGATGCTTTTGTAAAAATAAAACAGCTGTTAGTGAGCTCGGCGGTCCTAGGACTACCTGGCTATTCAAAACCATTTTTACAAACTGTTGATTGTAAAGACGGATACATGACCTCAGTTCTTACCCAAAGACCACTGACCTATTATTCCTCTAGATTGGATTCTGTAGCCAGAGCTTTACCACCATGTGTACAAGCTGTACTAGCAGCCTCTACATATCAATACAATCCTCAGATTCCATAGTTCTATTCCATCCCTTAGTACTGAAAGTACCTCATGCAGTCTCGGTAATCTTGCTACAAAATAAGATTTCCTATTTGTCACCATCCAGACATCTCTCGTGTATGACACTGTTATCGCAACTGCTCCTCACCATTGAACGCTGTACCACTGTAACCCTTCCACCCTAATGCCAACACGGACTGATGGAGATCCACATGACTGTTAAGCAGAATTAGCTGAAAGGGTGCTGCCCAGTCCTGATTTAAGAGACGTACCATACTCTGACAGTGAAATAACAATGTTTGTAGACGACTCTAGTCGGAAAAATCCAGACGGCACAAACGCAACAGGATTTACTGTAGTCACTGAAACAGATATCCTATTGGCTAAACCATTACTGAGCTGAGGAGTTGGCAGAGAACTCTGGCATCGACGATCCTTTCGCCAGAATGATGGAAGCCTGGTTCGGGCGATGGAGCGGACTAATCTCATCCATTCTGATGTCTGTAGCTGTGGCAGCAGCTGTGTTGGCCAATTGCGGATGTTGTTGTAGTCCCTGCATAAGAGGATAGATACTGCCCTGACAAAAACCATGTACCAACAGGTATCTGATGCTGAGATCGAGAATGAAGAATATGTGTAACTCATGAACATTCTTAATGACTCAGCTAATGAAAATCACGATTGTTAAGTGATGAAAAATGACATGTGTAATTTAATCCATAAAACATTTTAAATAATTGTGCTTTCTAAGTATAAACAGGATGGAAATGTTATTAAATATTGCTATTATTATGTTTGATATGTCTGTTACGGTCTGCGAAGCCTCTATAGGAACTTCCGCTGGATTAATAATTACACTGCATTTAGATGATCTGTGTTAAGAAAAAGTAAAGATGTTTCTTTATTCTTCTGGTTATTTGTCTGTGATGAGACGACCACTGAGCTCCCAGACACACACAGCTTTGTGCCAGTTACCAACAAATGAAAACATGACAAACATGAAAACACACAACATCTAATAAATAAAAATATATTTTACTTTCAATTGAATAGAGCAGTAGAGTAAACACAGCACAAAGATCAGACCCCCAAATTCAACTTAAACTGCCTTCAGGTTGGATCATGTGTGCTGCTGTCATGTCTAAACGTCATGAGTCCAATTGTGATTAGTTCTTATCCAGGTTGCCGGTCACCATGACGCCAGACCTTAGGAAGGTACCCACCATGTCAGAGTTTTAGCAACAGGAAGTGAGATCAGACCTGCGAGTTGAGCTCAGGCTTCAGGTGTTATCAGTGAAAACTTGTCCCAGGATGGAGAGTCGAGCACTGAATGGCTGAACAGGACAGGACAGCAGGGGGGCAGTCTTCTTCTCGCCCGGTTTCAGAGCAATGCTGTCTGATTGGCCCCTCAGAGGGTCTTGGGTCTGTGTTGTGGGCGGTTTTGACTGACTGGCTGGCTTTTCCAGAGGCTGTGACAGGCTCAGCAGGATGTGGCGGAGCTCCTGTCGGTCCTCAGCGTGACGGCTGCAGCAGTAAAGCGCTGCTGGGTCCAGAGGGTGAGCCTCCGTGTTGAAGATGAACCCCCCCGCCCCTAAAACACACTGTCCTCCCTCGCCGCCCTCCTCCCAGGACCCGTCCCCCTCCGCACCCCCGCCATGCAGGAAGTGGGTGGGGTCAAAAAGCAGGTAAAGGTACTTGACGGTTTCAGCCAGAAAGAAGGACTCCATCCTGTTGTCAAGCTGGTGATCTCGCAGGTCTTTAACCTGCAGGAACATCAGGAACACTTTAGTTAAACTATGTGCCTCCGTTACTAATACTGCTTTAAAAGAAAAGAAAATATGCAGTGTGTTACGTTTGCACTTTAACAATTTGATACAAATATTCACCAACTTTGATAATTGAAGTCATTTGAAGACAGTGAACACTTTAACATCAGCATGCTAATATGCTAACTGTGGTGATGCTAACTGTGCTCAAAGGCAATTTAGACAACAAACAAACCAGCTGCAGACTAAAGTATGGTCTCTGTGACTCAGAGGAACATGCTTAAATGGGACTTTGTTGGATGTGACAGTCAGACAGGTGGACTTACACTGGCGTATCCGCAGGGAGTCTTTGCGATCCTCTCTATGGACTCCAGGGCGTCGAGGCCTAGCTGCAGGTAGATGTGGTCACCTGTCGCCCTGAACAGGTACATGGCGCTTTCTATTAACTCTGGAACATGTACAAACACACAGAGAGAAGCAAAACGTATTAGTTTTCCAATCAATCAATCAATCAATCAATCAATCAATCAATCAATCTTTATTTATACTAAAGCGCCAAATCCCAACAGCAGTCATCTCAAGGCTCTTTACACACAGAGCAGGTCAGACTGAACTCTGTGGTTGTTTAACTTTACATCAGTTTAACACACAGTTATAATACAGAGCAATACAATTATATATATATATGTTTTTTTAGTTTGTTTTTTACAAAAAGCAATAAAATAAACTTTGGTGATTAAGAAGATATTTTGGTGTGAAATGCTTTTACGGGTATTTTATGTTAAATAATTTAATTTAACACCATAACACTCTTTAAATAACCAGCTAACCAGATATCTATCTATCCATCCATCTATCCATCCATCCATCCATCCATCCATCCATCCATCCATCCATCCATCCATCCATCCATCCATCCATCCATCCATCCATCCATCCATCCATCCATCCATCCATCCATCCATCTATCCATCCATCCATCCATCTATCCATCCATCCATCCATCCATCTATCCATCCATCCATCTATCCATCCATCTATCTATGTGATGATGATAGATGGAGTAGGACTGACCTGGTCTGAGTGGGTATCCCTCTCTCTTGTCCACAGTGTAACCCTGAGGGATGCTGTAAAACTCTGGCAGACCTCCAAACTGCCTCCACACTGAGTAATAACTGAAACACACATTTACATCCATGACAACACGTCCAAGATCATTATACAGTTCTGCAACATAAATAAGTAAATTTACTCTAGTTCAGTTTGAGGTACTATTACTTTACTGCAGTACAGTTTGAGGTCCTTGTACTTTACTCTAGTTCAGTTTGAGGTACTATTACTTTACTGTAGTACAGTTTGAGGTACTTGTACACACACAGAGAGAAAAATCAAAGATTAGAGAAAAAGTCCAAAAACTGAAAACACATTTGTGTATCAGAACTTAGTTTGTTCTTCTTTCCCATTAATCATCTCACCACCCCTCACATTTATCTGCTGACCCTTTGGAGGGGCCCCACCCCTAGGTTGGGAACCACTGGACTAAACTAGCTAACTGTATATAAAGTAGTGTAAACTAGCTCCACCTCCAGCAGCTACAACAGTAACATGCTGCTCTAACACTGATGCTTCACTATTAATAATCTAATGATGTCATATAAGTAGAGGCAGTTAATGACCTGAATACTCTATGTACCTGCAGGCCGGGCCAGAAGGCCTCCAGCGACTGGAAAACCGGCATGGAGACGGTTCCTTTATGCATCTGCACCCACAGGTACCAGTCATCAAAGCGGGTGTAGTTCTGAATGGCTCGATCATAATCTGAGAAACAGAGTGACATCAATTTAAATTCATGGAGGCTTCATTTTTATGTTTCTTGACATTTGAACATATTGTGCACATCTCTTATGTCACTGTCATTTGCATCATGCAAAGTGTTTATTATTTTCCTATGAGGCTCTGCACTGTCACACTGGCTGATTATATCGGTCTGCTGATGCTGTACTGAATATCAGGTCAAGAGTGATTTCCTTGTTATGGAGTTTTCTTACTGACCACAGCCACAGAAAGCCAAGAAAATCTATGATGAATGATTATTGTTCATTTAAAGGCAGTGATGTATTAATTCATTTATCATGTGTAACAGCCCGTCTCAGGGTGGGACAAAGAGGGGAGACCAGTCAGGAGGTGTAACTCAATAGGTTTGGTTCATATTTTGTCAAGACGGTCTTTAAGCACATGAATTCTTCACATCTCCAGCTCTATATTAATATTCTGAGTTTCTACTGGAATAAAAACTCCTTATTTATCTTCTACTGGTCCTTTATGCAGCGCCTCAGTTCAGCCTCTGTGTGAAACAGTTTGAGCTCCTGTCTCTTTAAGGCCTTCTTTGAAGCTTTTGACTTGCAGGCAACATTTCTACATAAGTTCAAACCAACTTTGACCACGTTTAACATTCGACATCAGAACAGGATATAAATAACAGAAAACCACAAAAGAATAGAATAAGAGCTTATCTGAGATAGAGGGGCAGGAGGAGGAGTGTTGTTTACCCTGGAACATGTTGAGCAGCTCCTCGTCCTGCAGCATGATGGCTCCTTTCACCAGATACTCAAAGTAGGAGTCCACGCCCGCTCCGATACCGGCATCCTGGGCCACCCACTTCTTAGAGAGGATGTCAATGTGGTTCCCCACCTGTGCACGCACACGCACGCACACGCACACACACACACACACACACACACACACACACACACACACACACACACACACACACACACACACACAGAATAGTTGCAGGTCAATCAATGAATCAACCAATCATTTTTCAAACACTTTCTATTGTTTCTGCTGTTTCTTGCTGCAGGTCACTGTTAAAACCAGGCGGGGAGTTCTGGTCCTCTGAAATGAGGCCAACCAGGAAGTAACTTAAAACTGCATTCTATCAAAAGGCCACCAGGGGGCGACCGTTTTGGTGTCAAAAGGACTTCCGTCTCTATACAAGTCAATGGAGAATTCACCAACTTCTCACTTGATTTCTAACCTCAGTAAACGTTTTCAAAATGTGTTTATGGTCTCAATCGCTAGTTTAAAGCCTTCTTCAATGCAGTATGATGTTCATTTGGGACATTTGGCCTCCCTGATTTTATATGTGACGATAAAGCAGGGTATGCATTAGGGCGTGGCTACGTGGTGATTGACAGGTTGATTGGTTCACAGGTTCAGGAGGGCGCCTCATGCTCCTCCTGATGCCCATATAAGTAGAATCCATGTTTTTATTTTTCCTAGCATGCATCTGAAATTTTCAAGATGGCGCTGCTCAGATCCGATACGATTGGCCTCCGAGCAGCAGTCCACAAACCAATGGGTGATGTCACGGATGTTACATCCATTTTATATACAGTCTATGGTTTAAACGTATCAAATCGAAGTGAAACATGTTTTTTTATAAGAAGCTTTAACTGAACTGGAAGCAGGGTCATTACCAGTCCGATGTCTGATCTGGTCTTCCACAGGGCCCTCAGGGCTCGGCGAGCCGCCTTCTCAAACGTTGCATCTCCAGTTAGCCGACTCAGCGTGGCGAACTCCAGGATGAAGGTTCCCACGCCGGCGGTGCAGGTGACGGGAGTCTCAGTGGGGCTGACGCCATGCAGCAGGTTGACCGTACCGTACGGCATTCCGCTGGGAGTCTGGAACGCTGCACATTTATACATGTTAGACAAACACAACCAGGACCAGGACCAGGACCAGGACCAGGACCAGGACCAGGACCACAACCACAACCACAACCAGAACAAGAACCACAACCAAAACCAGAACCACAACCAGAACCGCAACCAGAACCACGACCAGAACCCGAATAATTCTTATAATAAAGGTCATCATAAGTTGTGTGTTTGTGTGTTTTTCTTCTTGGCCCTCTACATGTGTTCAGTTTATTTACAGACAGTCTCTGACAGCTCAAACATTTGCATTTAGTTTGTTTTTACAATACGAGACTGTTGCTACGATGCTATGTGTGTGTGTGTGTGTGTGTGTGTGTGTGTGTGTGTGTGTGTGTGTGTGTGTGTGTGTGTGTGTGTGTGTGTTCATACCTGGCAGCAGTTTCCTAGCAGCGTCCTCGGCCATCCTCAGCAGCGGTCCTGAACACGGCCAATCAGGCTCCAGCTCCATCCCTGCCCTCCCTGCCAACAGGTGAGCTGACAGCAGGCCACCTACCACTACACACACACACACACACACACACACACACACACACACACACACACACACACACAAACAAGATATTTGCATAGAAATGCATCGTTAAAGACAACACTGATAACCCTCCTCAGGGTTTGTACACACACTGATAACTTCACCTCACCATCTCTCTCTCTCTGTCTCCTATAAAGTAACCCAACCTCTTCTCTGGATCAGCACATTTCCTGTGGATGACCGACTTTGATCTCAACAAATGTCTGTGATGGTGAGGAGTCTGCATTTCTAATTATTATATTACATTTCTATGACCTCTTCATTATCTAAACATTACCCCACTGTTACCTTGTTATTCCTGAGCTGATATGTAAAGTGCTACCAGTAGTTTTAACCACTTCCTGCTCCTACCTCTGATGTTGGTTTCAAACACGGACGCGTTGACGTCGATGTCAAAGTTCATGGTGTCTTGGAGGAGCGTCGCCACGCGCTGGAACTCTGTGTGGTTTCCCAAAACCTGCAGAGACACACGTTAACATGTCTGTAGCGGTGGTTTGAAATAAAGACAAATAAATAAATAAAGTCAAAATCAAACGGCCACTGAGGCACCTCACGAATGAATCTTCCTCAGAAGTCCAAGCATGACGTTTCTTTTGGTTTATTTGAATATTTCAGACAAAGAACGATAAGGTCTGCCCCGTCCTCTACCTGTCTCACCTCTGCTGCCCGGTAGCATTAACTACAATGATAATAATATTATTATCTAATTCATTCAGATATAGTCTTCAAAACAAAACAGCAGCAAAACATACATAAATTAATGTTAATAACAAATAGCTCCAACAATGTCACTTCCTGTCACTGCTGCAGGTTTCACAGTAAAACCAGTAAAACCAGTAAACCACCGCATAATAACCTACAATTAATGTATCATTTACATATATTAACATCCATTTAATGTGAAGATTTAAACTACCACTATCACACAATATCATGTCCTATTTTACCTAAGACATGAAAATATAACATAATAATGATTTAAATGTATTTTATTGAAATCTTCATAACTACTTATAAACTATTTATAACATAACAATCTAATTAAAACTATTAATTTTTTTTTTACAAAAAGCCAAATATTAGCAGAATCTATACACAAGTATAATATTTAAATGTTTGCACATTTTGGGCCACTTTAGGAAAAGTCATTTGGGGTGTTTTGTTTTTTTTACAGCTGTTAAATGTTGTTAAATGTATTGTGTTGAATTATTCTGGTCAAGGTGCAAAAAAACCCAAAACATCTGAAGCAGCCGAAACATTTGAATTTTTTCTCTGTAATAATCGTACTTTGTAAAGTTATCCAGCGGGCCGGATCGGACCCCTCGGCGGGCCGGCTCTGGCCCACGGGCCGTATGTTTGACACCCCTGGGTTAAATCAAACACAGGAAGTTTCCTCTCTCATAATAATCGGGTTAGGGTAAAATGTTAAAGCTCTGACACATTTCACAGCTGAGCGTCGTCTCACCAGCAGAGTGTCGAGAGCGTCGATCAGGGTGAGCGAGAAACTACAGAGAGAGAAGGAAGACACGTTTCATCACATGATCTTTAAATGTTGACATGAAAACAAACGAACGTAGGAAACTGATGTGGCCTCACCTGCCCCAGGTGTCCTGTCCGTCACAGGTGAGTGGGCGGAGCTCATCGTAGGGGAAGGCGTTGTCCAGGTAACTGTTGTAGGCGTGGTAGAACATGTCTTTGATGCGCTGCCTGAAACAGTTTGACATCAGTATCGATTCATCTGTTCATCAGTTCATTCATTCATCACTTCATTCATTCATCACTTCATTCATTCATCACTTCCTTCATTCATTCATCACTTCATTCATTCATCACTTCATTCATTCATTCATCACTTCCTTCATTCATTCATCACTTCATTCATTCATTCATTCATCACTTCATTCATTCATTCATCACTTCATTCATTCATCACTTCATTCATTCATTCATCACTTCATTCATTCATTCATCACTTCATTCATTCATCACTTCCTTCATTCATTCATCACTTCATTCATTCATTCATTCATCACTTCATTCATTCATTCATCACTTCATTCATTCATCACTTCATTCATTCATTCATCACTTCATTCATTCATTCATCACTTCATTCATTCATCACTTCATTCATTCATTCATCACTTCATTCATTCATCACTTCATTCATTCATTCATCACTTCCTTCATTCATCACTTCATTCATTCATTCATCACTTCATTCATTCATCACTTCCTTCATTCATTCATCACTTCATTCATTCATCACTTCCTTCATTCATCACTTCATTCATTCCTTCATCACTTCATCAATCAATCAATCATTTACTTCAGACTGCTGACTAAACTCTGTTGGGAAACACTGATCCATATTTTTCACCATCATAGATGAATCATAATGAAAATATGACCTGGTTTACGCTGAGTTAGTAACTTTATTCTGAAGAGTTAGTAACTTTATTCTGAAGAGTTTGTTCCTTTATTCTGAAGAGTTTGTAACTTTATTCTGAAGAGTTTGTTCCTTTATTCTGAAGAGTTTGGTCCTTTATTCTGAAGAGTTTGTAACTTTATTCTGAAGAGTTAGTAACTTTATTCTGAAGAGTTTGGTCCTTTATTCTGAAGAGTTAGTAACTTTATTCTGAAGAGTTAGTAACTTTATTCTGAAGAGTTTGTTCCTTTATTCTGAAGAGTTTGGTCCTTTATTCTGAAGAGTTAGTAACTTTATTCTGAAGAGTTTGTTCCTTTATTCTGAAGAGTTTGTAACTTTATTCTGAAGAGTTTGTAACTTTATTCTGAAGAGTTTGTTCCTTTATTCTGAAGAGTTAGTAACTTTATTCTGAAGAGTTTGTTCCTTTATTCTGAAGAGTTTGTAACTTTATTCTGAAGAGTTTGTTCCTTTATTCTGAAGAGTTTGGTCCTTTATTCTGAAGAGTTTGTAACTTTATTCTGAAGAGTTAGTAACTTTATTCTGAAGAGTTTGGTCCTTTATTCTGAAGAGTTAGTAACTTTATTCTGAAGAGTTAGTAACTTTATTCTGAAGAGTTTGTTCCTTTATTCTGAAGAGTTTGGTCCTTTATTCTGAAGAGTTAGTAACTTTATTCTGAAGAGTTTGTTCCTTTATTCTGAAGAGTTTGTAACTTTATTCTGAAGAGTTTGTAACTTTATTCTGAAGAGTTTGTTCCTTTATTCTGAAGAGTTAGTAACTTTATTCTGAAGAGTTAGTAACTTTATTCTGAAGAGTTTGTAACTTTATTCTGAAGAGTTTGTTCCTTTATTCTGAAGAGTTTGGTCCTTTATTCTGAAGAGTTTGTTCCTTTATTCTGAAGAGTTAGTAACTTTATTCTGAAGAGTTTGGTCCTTTATTCTGAAGAGTTAGTAACTTTATTCTGAAGAGTTTGTAACTTTATTCTGAAGAGTTTGTAACTTTATTCTGAAGAGTTAGTAACTTTATTCTGAAGAGTTTGTTCCTTTATTCTGAAGAGTTTGTAACTTTATTCTGAAGAGTTAGTAACTTTATTCTGAAGAGTTAGTAACTTTATTCTGAAGAGTTTGTTCCTTTATTCTGAAGAGTTTGTTCCTTTATTCTGAAGAGTTTGTAACTTTATTCTGAAGAGTTTGTAACTTTATTCTGAAGAGTTTGTAACTTTATTCTGAAGAGTTAGTAACTTTATTCTGAAGAGTTTGTAACTTTATTCTGAAGAGTTTGTAACTTTATTCTGAAGAGTTTGGTCCTTTATTCTGAAGAGTTTGGTCCTTTATTCTGAAGAGTTTGTTCCTTTATTCTGAAGAGTTTGTAACTTTATTCTGAAGAGTTTGTAACTTTATTCTGAAGAGTTTGTAACTTTATTCTGAAGAGTTAGTAACTTTATTCTGAAGAGTTTGTAACTTTATTCTGAAGAGTTTGTAACTTTATTCTGAAGAGTTAGTAACTTTATTCTGAAGAGTTGTGTATGTCTGTGTTAGACACAGAGCAGATATCTGATACGATAACGATGACCAGATTATTTTAATCGATTTTAATTCAATAAATTTATATCTATGTCTTTATTAGATAGATAGATGTATATGTGTGTATGTGTGTGTATATGTGTGTGTGTATATATGTGTTGTATATGTGTGTATATATGTGTGTGTTTATGTGTATATGTGTGTATATGTATGTATGTGTGTGTGTATATATGTGTATATATGTGTGTGTATTTGTGTGTGTGTGTGTGTGTGTGTGTATATATGTGTGTATGTGTATATATGTGTGTGTATTTGTGTGTGTATTTGTGTGTGTATGTGTATATATGTGTGTGTGTGTGTGTATGTGTGTATATGTGTGTATGTGTGTGTATATATGTGTGTATGTGTGTGTATATATGTGTGTATATGTGTATCTGTGTGTGTGTATATGTGTGTATATGTGTGTATATGTGTTACCTGACATCAGTCATCTCCTCTTCACTGAACTGATGATTTTCTGCATCGTTCAGCAGCAAAACCAGCAGCGCGACACACACGGGAGCGCGCATGGAGACAGGTGGACAGCAGACACGTGGACAGCAGACACGTGGACAGCAGACAGGTGGACAGCAGACAGGTGGACAGCAGACTCTTTAACACAAAGACTGTTTCTAATGTTGTTGTCCTGCTGTCGGGAAGCAGGAAGTGAACGACGGGCGCATGCGTGACGCGCAGCGCTGACGAGCCCTGTGCTGTGAGCTGCGTTCAGGAACATCCCGTAAACAGCAGAGTTAGGGTACGGACTGTTAACCCTTTACACGCTGTTCAGGCTCAAATGTGAGAGCTGTAAAAACACCATATACACATTTATTTTAACCAGACTTTTCTTAACGTCACTCACAGTTTACAAAAATGGAAATAGTTTTTTTTTGTGTGCAGCTGATACACATTTTTAAATATGCAAATGCACCCTCATATCCTCATGTCATAATTCATACTGTGTCCCTGTCACTGTACACACACACTCACCGGCCATTTTATTAGCTATTCATGTGCAGTCTAATTCTATCCAATACAACAGCATGAAGTTTATACATTTTATGATTATTACTGAGGTGGTAGTGGGTGATGGTGGAGTACTGAGGTGCATCATAAAGACCGGTGTTCCTAATATTTTCCCCTCATGTATGTTAATAGAGTGGAAAAAATATTACAAACACCGTTGAACCCTAATACACCTCCATCACCCACTACGACCTCAATAATTAGTTTAGTTTTAGTTTATTTATTCAAACATGTTAAAACAACAAAATATATAAACTGTGAAATATAACAAAATAGAAATGACAACAAAATAACCATTCAATGTTTGAAAGGGTGTAGACATAATAAATACAGTTATAAAGTAGAATGATCACCTTCCTGAGTCAATGTTAACAATTGAAAATGTATTAACTTCATAAAAGTAGAATTTATAGCAGAGCTGTTAGATTATGAGGTGTACCAGACAAAGCGTAGCTCAAAAGACCCGTTATGATGAGTACTATAAATGGCCCGGACGCGGGTCACCAGGACCCCTGCGCCCATGGGGCCGGGCCGGGCACAGCCCGAAGAGGCAACGTGGGACCCCCTTCCCGTGGGTTACTGTTGTTTGTGCCTATGGTCCAAACAGCAGTTCAGAGTATCCACCCTTTCTGGACTCCTTAGAGGGGGTGCTGGAGAGTGCTTCCTCTGGGGATTCCCTCGTCCTGCTGGGGGACTTCAACGCTCACGTTGGCAGCAACAGTGAGACCTAGAAGGGTGTGATTGGGAGAAACCCCCCCCCCCGATCTGAACCCGAGCGGTGTTATGTTATCAGACTTCTGTGCTCGTCACAGATTGTCCATAACGAACACCATGTTCAAGCATCAGGGTTTCCATATGTGCGCTTGGCACCAGGACACCCTAGGCCGCAGTTCGATGATTGACTTTGTAGTCGCATCGTCGGACTTGCGGCCGCATGTCTTGGACACTCGGGCGGAGAGAGGGGCGGAGCTGTCAACTGATCACCACCTGGTGGTGAGTTGGTTCCAATGGTGGGGGAGGATACCGGTCAGACCTGGCAGACCCAAACGCATTGTGAGGGTCTGCTGGGAACGTCTGGCAAACACACAAAGCAAGCTTCACACAGGTCATCATGGGCAGCCACATGCTACTGTTAAGACAAGATTTTGACGTGTCTACCATCCTACTCTAAAAGTAACCCAGTTCCCCTTCTTAATCAGGGTTACTACCTTACTTTACCTGTATATCTCCAGGCAGTGTTTCATAGTGTTCACGTGTTTATTTGAAGTAAACTCACCACTGGGCAAAACAGTAACCTCCTCTGTCCAAAGTTCATCAAAGGTCATCATAAGTTCTGTGTTTTTGTGTTTTTTTTGTTGGCCCTCCACATGTGTTCAGTTTATTTACAGACACAGTCTCTGACAGCTCTTGTGACATTTTCTGAACCAAACAACTAAATTTAAAGAAGTTAAAATAATCATTATTTGCAGTCCTGTACATTACTGCCTTAAAATGAACAATAATCACTCATCATAGATGTTCTTGGTTTTATGTGGCTGCGGTAAGAAACCTCCAACAAAAAAACTGGAACACAAAAAGGATCATTCTGGACCTCATATTCAGTACAGCATCAGCAGATCTGCATAATCAGCTCTGAGGAAACTGAAGAGGAAACTAATAAACACCATGAACTCTTTGCATGGTGCCAGTAAAGGTGAGGAAAGAGGTTAATGTTTAACCTACAGCTGCGTATCATCAGTCACAGACTCAGAGAGAGAAGCAGATACAAACAGACGATGATGGAGAAAGTTCTTCTCAGCATCATAGCTGCGTCAGGTAAGAGTTCTATTTATTTATATATGTGTATTTTTTAAATGTCATTCATTTCCCATATTACTATTGATATTATACATTGTGGTATCTTAGTGAGTGTAATATGTACAGCACTGTGACAACTTTAAACACAATGACTTTAGTTTTACAGTGCTTTTCTATTAACTGACACACTAAATACAAAATGATAGTTGGAGTTTTTTATGTTCACATCAAAAACCTTTTACTGACAAAAGTAATGACACACCTGAATACACTGAAATGTAATGTTATTTTCAGGTTGTGTTTAATCAATGTGCATGTCTGTCATCACAGTGCTGTGTGTCGTCTCGTCACACGTTCAGCATCAGTACCACTTTGTTTATGAGGTGAAGAACATGAAAGAAGCGCAGAGTTACTGCAGAGACAAATACACAGACCTGGCCACGATAGACGACGAGGAGGATGTGAAGACCCTGACAGACATGATGGATTTAAACAAAATGGTCCTCGATGAAGACGGCCAGGCGGTGAATTCACTTTTCACTACTGTTCACTCTGTATCTGTTAAATTTGCATTTCTGACAATGACAGTCTGTAAGTGAGAGGTGTCATACACACTGAGCTGCTGCTTTAGTACATTTTCTTCAGACTATGATGAACATTTTAGTACAAATGTTCCACTTTCTTGGTAAATATGACCCAATGACTTTGTTTAAGTGGGACTTCATATGGGAGCAATAACAGAAAGCTAAATGTGAAATATGTGTAAATATCATGAAAATGGACAAAAATGATTTTAATTTATTTTGTAGTAATATGACTATGAATAAGACTAATAAGGCTTTTTCATATAACTGCTTTCATCTACAAAAAACAGCTCAAAATTATTGACAATTTAAAACAGAAGACAGCAAATCATTTAAATAAGAAAGACAAATTTAAAGTTTCATTTAAAGTTTACTATCATGTAATAATTTAACAGTTTGCTGTGTGTGTGCCATTAAATGACTGAAATACTAGTACCAGCAAGTAATACTGCATCAGTTACTTTAGATGAAATCTACTCTTATAATGTATGTGAATGGAAATGTTATGCAAAGTATCTTTAAGTTGAGCAAAGACAAATGTTGTATAACACAATCTAATCTTGCTTTCAGACGGTCTGGATAGGACTGTACGATGACAAACAGCTGAACAGCTGGAGGTGGTCAGACAGAGATGCAGAGGTTGAGTTCACAAATTGGAAGGAAGGCGAACCGAACAACTATATGAGTGTTGAACACTGCACAGAGATGTATAATACTGGAAAATGGAACGATGAGCGTTGTGACCGAACCCTTCGGGCAGTCTGCTCTTCTGTGAGAGGTGAGAGTTATCACTAACGGTCCGTTCTTTTCCAGTTACTGTTCAGTTTCCTCCAGATTTGGGCTGAAATAGTCAGTTCCATCAGTGTGATCCCTGCATTCATTTCAAGGTGTGAAGCAGAGTCATGAAGCCAGTTTCTATAAAGCCTGTTGACTCATTGAGCTCCAACATTAACACAGGTCACTGTCTCAGTCAAAGGGGTAAGAAAAGGAGGCAAAGTGGCTCTGATGTGCCTTTATGGATGAATGTGTGCCTCCATGTTCATATGTACGCTCCACCACTGGATACAGAACGTCTGAAGAGAGAAGTGTAGACGTATGAAGAGGCTGTTAAACAAAACAAACTCTAACATAGTCAGTGTCTTTAATTATTATTTTTACTGACACAGTCCTTTATTGGAGCAGTTCTCAGTGGATTCATAATGACACAAAAATGTTACACAAACTGTGGCATTCATCTTTTTTTCACTCATGTAAAGTGACAGACAGGAAACACAGATTTTCACTATAGTCTATTTTCAGGGTCAGATGTGAAATTTATCCTCATCAATACTACCATGAGTTGGACTGAAGCCCAGAGATACTGCAGAGCAAACTACACAGACCTGGCCACTGTGAGAAATGAAGCAGAGAACCAGGAGGTGAAGAATCTAACTGATGGACAATATGTCTGGATCGGCCTCTTCAGAGACTCCTGGAAGTGGTCTGATGGAAGTAAGTCCTCCTTTACGTACTGGGCCTCAGGAGAACCTAACAACTACGCTGGGAAGGATGCTTGTGTGGCAATGAACTTCCACCGTTCTGGAGGTTGGGAGGACTGGACCTGTGACCAGAACAAACCATTTATTTGTTACAAAGGTAAGTCATGATTCAGTTATCCTTTAAAGGACAGTTCCCAGTGTTCCCAGTGTTCCCAGTGTGTGTTAAGCAGCAGTCAGGTGTCCATATGAACAGTAAAGAGGTTTTCCTCTCTGTAATCATTCCTCCTGTTCATACTGACTATTAAAAGATCTTCAATTGTGCTTCCAGTGTTCAGTGATGGAGGACTGTATCACAGTGTGTCACACAGTCATTTAAAGTAGATGATCAGCTTCTATTGAGCTTCATCAGTCTGAGTTATTATATCAAGTGATATCTGACACATTTACTGTCTTTATAGCATCAGATTCCCTCTTAGTGTTTCCCTGTTGAGCTGTGGTGGAAGTATAGTAACACAAAGACTTTGCTACTAAAAACACTGTAACGTTGAAACATAGAAGATGAAGATTTGACTGAAGCTTCATTTTAGCTTCAGATCAACTTTTAAATCCATGTTTCCACAGAAGGAGGACTGTGGGTTTAGTCCTCCATCACTTCCATTGTAAACATTATGAAGGGATCTTCTAATGGTCAGTATGAACAGCTCAGTTTATTTATACTGTCGTACACAGACTGAGAAATATAATCAAATGTTAACACAAGTGGGAGCGTCCTCATAGCCGAGTGGTTCCAGCACATCATATACCCACAACGTCCCTGGTTAGAGTCCAGCAAGAGCTGTTTGTGATTACTAGAACAAACCACCTTCAAATGTTCTTAATCATTTACTTCATTAACATATTTAATGCTGTATTTTTCTTGTGTATGTGGTCGATGTTTCAATATGATCTTTCTTTCTAGAGCAGCATCTCATTCCTCTGCTTTATTGATTCAGTATCTGATAGTTTCATTGTGTTTTCAGTGTTCACAGCTCCAACCACTGAAGTACCAAACTGGACTCTCCAATCATTTCCAACATCAGTCCCATCAGCCTCCACAACAGCAACAACACAGAGTTTAACCTCCAGTTCAGGAAGCTTCACACCTTCATCATCTTTCCCTGAAACCACAGAGCAGTCTGCAGGTACAGGACATTGTATGTGCATTATGAAGGGATCCCTACATTTGTGAATCTCTTCTGGAAGGATTCTGTATCTGTCGACTGTATTAAGAAGACCTGGAAAAGGGAAACCAATGTTCCCTGATACTGCACGTTCTAATATTCATAGTTGTTCAATAAACAGCAGACACGGGTTAATTCAGATGAAAGTGATTCACCATTTTCATTACTCTAAGGTCATGTTATATACATTTGACCAGTGTGTCATGAATGTGAATCAAGTGATGGTACATTAATGCATTTAGTTAGAGACTGTCCTCTGAGGGACTTGGCTGTCTTTAGATGCTCAGAGGACTCTTTAACTCTCCCGTCACACATTCAAACAACAAAAAAATGTATTCTCAAAGACAGGAAGACATTCCTCCATGCTTCAGAAACTGGCTGCATGGACTAGTTTTAGTTATTCACACGGAGAAACTGTGATTTAATCATTTAAATTACAAATAGAAAGAATATTGGTGTCCCTCTTTGCTAAATGTGCAAAACTCACTTTTTGACTTGTTTTTTATATATATATGTTGTTCTGTTTTTGTATATCCTAATTTTGATGGGTTTTATTTAACAATCACATGTGACTCATATGTACTGTCAGGAGGTTTTGTGTAGTTTACATGTTGGTATGAAAAATGTGTCACTAAAACAACACTCAGAAGAAAGAGTGAAAACTGATGAAGCCTGTTTGTTTCTTAAAGAGATTGTTCCAAAGCACAAGATGCGTGTGAGTGTGAAGATGAACTCCGCTCTGGATCTGAACAACCCTGAGGTGATGGACGAAGTCTTGAAGCAGGTAACTAACAGGACTACAATGTCAATGTTGTTATGAACTAGAGTCAGACCCAAGAGCAGGACACACAGCAGGATAATGAGTGGAGGTGTTTATTGCAAGGCTGAATTGTGATGGAGGCTGATGGCAGGGGGAATGGAGCTCAGAGCTGCTGGGCGGCTGAGGATGAGGTGAAGGTGATCCTAAGGCACGAGGAAAAGTCTGATTATTAAACAGCAAAAAAGAAAGAGTAGAGAATTTACGAGAGTAGCAGAGCCTGAAGTATAGCTGTCACTGAGGTGAGACAACACTCTGGCATTGTTGGAGAGCTGGGGTTCATGTAACTGCAGGTAGGTAAGCTGATGAGAGGCAGGTGTGAGTGGCACAGCAGAGCCAGCAGAAAGGGGGGAGAACCACGGCCACGCCAGCTTCACACACAAAAACAACAAGAAAGAGAGAGAGAGACAAACAGGAAGAACACAGAGAAACACTAGGAGTCTGCAGCAGAGCCAGTCACATTCACAACAAATGTTACATTCAATATTACAGTATATAACAAGCTGGTAGAACATTTTGCTGTGGAGCCCCTGTGTGTAGTTGTGGCTCCTTGTCATGTTACACATCTGGGTAACACTTTACTTGAAGGTATCGTCATAAGAGTGACATGACACTGTCATAACTGTTACATGAAACAGTCATGAACGCGTCATAAACATTATGTCAATGTCATAAACGTTTATGACTGTTGTCATTAAGTGTCATTCTGTTCCTGTAATGACAAGTTGACATTGTTTGGGTTGTCTTGATTATGACAACTTGACTTTAATCAAAGTGACCAGAAAATGTCTTTGTCATGACATCTTGACATTAACAAAATATGCACCTATTTTTGTGTTTGTGGAAAGTTGACATAATGATTATTATAATTAGATGTGCAAGGTTACATACCAATTCTAGCACTTGGTTATAGATGTTTGACAGGATACGGACAGGAAACCCAAAACTGACTGTCAGGACTCCATTATGACAGTGTAATGAAGGGTTAGGGTTAGTGGAGGCTGGTGAAAAATATTGTAGGTGGGGTTGTGCTTTATGAACTTTATGCACAGCTCCACTACTTTCTGAACTCAATACAGCTCCTTTATTTCCTGTCTTACATTATTGGATAAACTGATTAATCCAGGTGTGTCTGACCTCACTAGTTACAACAACAATGGTCAGACACACCTGGATTAATCAGTTTGTCCAATAATCTAAGAAAGGAAATAAAGGAGCTGTATTGAGTTCAGGAAGTAGTGGAGCTGTGCATAAAGCCTATTAACTCAGTTTCAATAACCATCCCAAAACAACTGAACATAAACAGCTGGATACCAGTGCTCTGTGAAATAGTAATTATTTAATACCAGTATTAATAACTTGAGGCATTCTTATACAAAACATAAATAGCATATTGCACAAACACAAGTTTAGAACCAAATTGGAACCAAATAACTTATTAGGTTTACACATGTTTACACACAAAGCTGTTGAGTGTTACAGCAGTGCCCCCTTGTGGCAGAGACATCACATCACAGCAGCAATGTCACCAGGAATCCCACTCTCTCACCCTTGGGGCGATATCTTTATGGCCCTTCAGGCATCAGAACCGACGACGCTGATTGGATAAATTCCTGTTGCTATGTGCAAATCTCTTGTCAGTGATTGGCTGGCTGCTGCACTGACCCAGCCACTCAGCAGGGAGCTTTTTACTCCGAAAATGATGATTTATATTTAATATATATGTTAATGAAGGGTTAGGGTTAACCCATTTTCTGGTCACTTTGATTAAAGTCAAGTTGTCATAATCAAAACAACCCAAACAATGTCAACTTGTCATTACAGGAACAGAATGACACTTAATGACAACAGTCATAAACGTTTATGACATTGACATAATGTTTATGACGCGTTCATGACTGTGTCATGTAACAGTTATGACAGTGTCATGTCACTCTTATGACGATACCTTCAAGTAAAGTTTTACCCAGATCTTTGAGTTGTTTTGGAGAAAAGTTAATAAAATGAATGAAATGTGTTTTTTATCTGGCTCATGTCACAACGGCAGATTTTCTGCTAAACTGGAACTTTTACTCTTCATACTTGAAGTAAATTGAGCTGATTGTAGTTTTGTTCTTTTAATCAGGCAGGATCTGAAATGCAGGACTTTTACTTGTAATGTAGTATTTTTACATTGCTGTATTTTGACTTAAGTAAAGGATCTCAGTCTGTGAGTGATATTCAACACAGTAAATGTTTGTGTATCTCAGCTCAAACAGAGACTGAAGGAGAAGGGGGTGAATGAAGACGTCAAACTGAGCTGGAAGAAGCAGCCTGATGGAAAAGTCTTCCACAAGGAGAAGAAGAAGACGTCAAAAAAAGATGAGCTGTAATGCTGTGTAGAAGTTTGTCTGTTTCTACTGAACAGTTTTTTCCTTCATTCTTTAAAAGTGTGATGTTTTGTTTAAAATATTTGGTGTGATCTTTAAATGATGCAAGTGAGAGTAGTTGTGTGTGAGGCAGACGCCACTGAGCATGTGCGATTCTGTTGAAGCTTCACTTGTTTGTAGAATTTTAGTTTTTAGAGCCCGAGCTCTTCACAGTGCGAAGGCTCTATTTTATCTGTAGGAAAAACTCTGCATTGTTTTTTTCTTCCAAAACAAACATATTTTTGACGACGACCTAAACATGCACAAAACTCATGAAAATGTGCACATGCGTCACACCTGGTGGAAATTTGATATTTAATCAAATTATTTTTATTACAATTATTTTATGGCCTAGGACACTTTAAAATGTCAATTTCTTGGAGGCCAATAGTTTCAGATCTGAGCAGCGCCATCTTGTATAGAGACGGAAGTCCTTTTGACACCAAATCGGTCGCCCCCTGGTGGCCTTTTGATAGAATGCAGTTTTAAGTTACTTCCGCGTTGGCCTCATTTCAGAGGACCAGAACTCCCCACCTAGGTGACAAGCGTCCTGCGGCGAGTTGCCTTCATAACTCCTACATACATTGTCCGATCTGCACCAAAGTGCTCAGGCATGATGAGGGTCCCACCCTGAACACGTCTATATGTCAATACTGACTCATATTAACAGCGCCACCTACTGGACACAGGAAGTCAGCCTCATATGAGAAACATCATCTGATTTACATGAAATTCACAGGTTGTGTTCTCCACATCATACACTACAACATGACATATAATTGGTCCCACCGCCACATAGTGGACACAGGAAGTGTTGTTTAACCCCTTCATACAATGTTAAATAAAAGCCTGGATGCAAAGACCGTTCAGCCCTGCTTGCTTAGCTTTAATTTGAATTAATTTATTTCTAACATGAGAATAAAAACAGATAAAGAAGACAAACAAGAATAACTTGATAAAAGGAGTAGGAAGAAGTATATACTTATAGATTCCTACCCTCTTCTCACTGCTCCTCTATTAACTCTCATATCATTTATAAACAACTATCGCAAGTTTATTTACAACCAAAATATTCAGCCAGTGCCAAAAAAAAAAGAATAAGACCAACCTATTAACACAGCTCCTCCTCATCCATATACCTCTTAAATATAGTATATCTGTCTGAACTGATTTTGGATTTGAACTTAGTTTCAACTCAATATCCACAAATTCACTCCACAGATTGAAGTAGACATTTCTTCACTGTTGTATGAACACAGTGTTTTTTTCAGATTAAAATCTCCTCTAAAATTACAGCCCCCCTCTCTGTCACAGAACAGTTTTTTGTATATTACCCAGAAGTGAATTATTTCCTGCTTTAAAACATCATTTGTGCAGTTTTAAATTTGACTAGATCGTGTGACTTTAAAAAAAAGCATGTTTGTGTGTTCACAGTATCCTACATGGTTTACTATCCTAATTGCTCTTTTTTTGTAGTTTTCATAATGGTTGTAAGTTGCTTTTATAGGTGTTACCCCATACTTCCACACAGTAATTCAGATATGGTAATTAATATAAGTGAACAATACAGACAATGATTTATGATCCAGTGTTTGTCTTGTTTTCCCCAGAGCTGCAATGCTCCTTCCACCTGTTATTATATGACTTATGTGAGGTTTCCAGCTGATTTTGTAGTCGTGTCACACCCAGTACAAGTAAAACTTAGTAAACCTATCAGTTTCTTAGCTTCCAGATAAATTACAGATCCTTCATTAAATTAATCATCAGCCATCATCTTTCATTTATTCTGCTATATTGAGTAATAATCTGTTTACTACATATTGTATTGCAAGTTCATTATTACATTTATTAATAGTCTTGTTAGTCAATAAATAATTGTTGTTTATTCTTTGAAGTGGTACAGAGATCAATTAAACCGTTGAATCATTCAGATATTATGAGACTGATCTATTCAAAATTATTGATTTATTAATGAATGATTAATTTAAATAATGTGTCTCCTCTCGAGGGGTGGTGCCCCTTTTTAACGAGTGCTTATTAATAAACATTGTAATTCGCTACCACTGATAATCCATGTACCAACCAAAAGGAAAACTATAAATATCACCAAATTACACAGATAATTCTTTCCTGAAACTTTGAAGAAGTGAATAATGAATTATAAGAATAACGGAGCTTTAAAATAAAGTGTGACATGAACTCAGATGGCGTGTCCTGGTGGTGATTGCCTGCCCCGCCTTAATGTGTTGCACCTGTGTCTCATTGTCTTCCCCTCCTTCTGTGTCAGATCTTCTTTGCCTTAGTTTGACACTTCCTGTCACATCCTGTGTTAGTTTGTGTTTTATTTTGGAAAGTTGTTCTCCCCTTGTGTATTTTGTTAGTTTTACTTCCTGTGTTCCTCCTGCCTTGGTTGATTGCTTCATGTGTTTCACCTGTCTTGTTTCTCTCACCTGTGTCCTGTTAGTTATTTCCCCCCTTGTCTATATAGGTTTTTGGTTTCCTGTCCAGTCTTTGTCCGAGTCTCTGTGTTTGTCCTGTGTAGTTTTGTGTGTGTAGGTTTTGCCAGTGGTCATTCGGTCTGTGTTTTTCTGTTTAGTTAGTTATTCCTGGTTTGGCCAATAAAGTGCCTTTTTTGTCCCGAGACTGTCTGTCTGCATTTTTGGGTCCATCTGTGCTACTCATCGTGACACTTCCAGCATTTTCCTGTTGTGTTCCTAGTGTGTTTCCACCTTTGCATGTTTGACTGTGTAGTGGACATACGGTTGAACATCATCTGGCCATAGTCACCTTTGACCCCGGGTGAAATAAACTAGACCCAGTCTCTCTTTGGGATAAACAAAAGTCCATTAACATTCCACATAGAAGCTCAAAGTGACAGAACTACATAAAATGTAACATAAGACAGATATTGGTTTCTCCTTCAGGCGTCAGCACTGGTCAAAAACCCCCACTCCCCTTTCTACCATCAACTGAACCTGTGAATGGAAATGAATGTTAAAACTTATACATAGACATCTTGGTCAATAGTTATGTAGTTATGTAAATCATTATGATGATAATCAATTATCTTACATACATGGTAGAATAACAATGTGTTATGCTTGATTATATTAATTATTTTCAGGCTTTAATGAATGAAACTGATGTCTGCTCAATGCCAGAATAATACATTCTGTGTTGTGTTACTGTATTATAGTATGTATTTTATAAGGATTTAATGACCTGAATAATAATAATGAATGAAGATGATACGTTTTGTGGTAAAAACCAGAAATGACATCCTCACCAGTGAGATAAAGAAGGAAGGGAAGGATCTGATAGGCTGACACACACAGTCCTCCCCAGGGAGAAAACCAGCCTTCACTGCTGGATTCTCTCTCTTGTTTTGTTCCTCTCTTAACTTTCTTATGTATCTTGCTTCTACTCTCTTCTTAAGTCATCAAAGCGGGTGTAGTTCTGAATGGCTCGATCATAATCTGAGAAACACAGTGACATCAATTTAAATTCATGGAGGCTTCATTTTCATGTTTCTTGACATTTGAACATATTGTGCACATCTCTTATGTCACTGTCATTTGCATCATGCAAAGTGTTTATTATTTTCCTATGAGGCTCTGCACTGTCACACTGGCTGATTATATCGGTCTGCTGATGCTGTACTGAATATCAGGTCAAGAGTGATTTCCTTGTTATGGAGTTTTCTTACTGACCACAGCCACAGAAAGCCAAGAAAATCTATGATGAATGACTATTGTTCATTTAAAGGCAGTGATGTATTAATTCATTTATCATGTGTAACAGCCCGTCTCAGGGTGGGACAAAGAGGGGAGACCAGTCAGGAGGTGTAACTCAATAGGTTTGGTTCATATTTTGTCAAGACGGTCTTTAAGCACATGAATTATTCACATCTCCAGCTTCTATATTAATATTCTGAGTTTCTACTGGAATAAAAACTCCTTATTTATCTTCTACTGGTCCTTTATGCAGCGCCTCAGTTCAGCCTCTGTGTGAAACAGTTTGAGCTCCTGTCTCTTTAAGGCCTTCTTTGAAGCTTTTGACTTGCAGGCAACATTTCTACATAAGTTCAAACCAACTTTGACCACGTTTAACATTCGACATCAGAACAGGATATAAATAACAGAAAACCACAAAAAGCAGAATAAGAGCTCGTCAACCAGAACCTGATGGTACCGAACCAGAACCAGAACCAGAACCAGTAGTTAGAGCCTCTCTCTCTCTCTCTGTCTCTCTCTCTCTCTCTCTCTCTCTCTCTCTCTCTCTCTCTCTGTCTCTCTCTCTCTGTCTCTCTCTCTCTCTGTCTCTCTCTCTCTGTCTCTCTCTCTCTCTCTCTCTCTCTCTCCTCTCTCTCTCTGTCTCTCTCTGTCTCTCTCTCTCTCTGTCTCTCTCTCTCTCTCTCTGTCTCTCTCTGTCTCTCTCTCTCTCTCTCTCTCTCTCTCTCTCTCTCTCTCTCTCTCTCTCTCTCTCTGTCTCTCTCTCTCTCTCTCTCTCTCTCTCTCTCTGTCTCTCTCTCTCTCTCTCTCTCTCTCTCTGTCTCTCTCTCTGCCATCTACTGCTAATTAAAGGCAAAGTTTAAATGACACATTCTTCACCTGGCAAACAGGACAACCCGTTAAAAAGGATTCAATTATTTCCACAGTTAACTTTTGTGTTTACATGAAGCTTTTTTTACTGACGTGGTTTTTAATCTTATTATTAAATAACAAGAGACAGATTAACACAGGCAGTGTTTCATAGTGTTCACCAAAGGACAGTTCTTTACATTTGCAAACATTTGCATTTACTTTTGTGTGTGTGTGTGTGTGTGTGTGTGTTTGTGTGTGTGTGTGTGTGTGTGTGTTTGTATGTGTGTGTGTGTGTGTGTGTGTGTTTGTATGTGCGTGTGTGTGTGTGTGTGTGTTTTTATATATGTGTGTGTGTGTGTGTGTGTGTGTGTGTGTGTGTGTGTGTGTGTGTGTGTGTGTGTGTGTGTATACCTGGCAGCATCCTCAGCAGCAGCCAATCAGGCTTCAGCTCCCTCCCTAAATGTCTAAATGTCCAAATTCTCTGATTCCAGCCGCAACATTCACTATCATCCTGTGCACATGCATCCCTTCATCCCTCCATCCTTTCTCCTCAGGTTCCCACTACAGCTTCCCCCCGATGGCTTCGACCTCAGCTGCCCCGACGGCACCCACACCGGCTGCCCCCGGGGGCGTTTCCGGCCAACCAACTGTATTTCCTACTTTTTCTTCTTTTCCCCTTCCCTACCTTTACCGAATTCGCTTTCACCTTTTTTTTGCAAATGTTTTTCCGCCGCATGGCCTTCTGAGTTCTCTCTCTGACCCCTTCATCCGCTATCCATCCACCCAATAATCATAGCAGCTATCCTTCGGGGGCACGAGTGGTCTAAAATGAACATAGGCATATACTCCGACAATACAGCAGTCGTAGACATTATTAATAGAGGCCGTTCAGGTAGCCAAGACATCATGCCGTTCATTCTAAAACTCACTCTCGCACCAGTTCACCATCCAAGCACATCACATATCCAGCTACAAAAACACCATCGCTGACTCACTCTCTCGTTTTTCTTTACAGAGATTCAGATGCTTAGCACCAGCCGCCGACCACCTCCCGACTCAGATCACACCGTTTTCAGCCACCATCTTCCCCTAAACCCACGACTGGAACATTTAATACTCACATCCCAAGACGCCATCCTCAACAGCCTCGCTCCCCGAACCCTGCCATCCTACCTGACCGGGTGGAATTGCTTCAATACCTTTCACGCAGCCCACCGCCTCCCGTTTCCCTCACTCCTTACCATTTCCAGTTTCATCACATATGCCCACTCCATCCTAAAGATAAGAACAACCACCATCCAAACATACATCAGCGGAATCAACTTTATCATGAAATTGTCCTCCGGAGCTCCCATGTCCTAGCTTTTCACACTCACACATCCGTATGTTAATTAAAGGACTCCGTAAAGCTGAACCTCATCCCACAGCAAAACGTTCACCTCTCAATTCTGACCTTCTCACACACTGTATCAGAACCCTCCGCACCAGTTACCTATCCCCGTATATAGATAAGGTTTTAGAGTCCATGTTCCTACTAGCATTCTTCGGTTTTATTGCGTTGTTCAGAGTTCACCACTTCCTCTTCTCACTACGACCCATCGCAACACTCCACCATATCTAACATATCAGTCCACTCTCCTGACACACTCATCTTCCACCTCAGAAAATGTTTTAAATAATCAATCCGGCCAGTCACAACCCGTTTTCCTATTGCGTTTGCATCCATTCCTGAACCTGTACGAACCCGTCCTTAACTACATCCGTTAAGACAAACCAGCCGCGCCTTCGTTACTGAGACAGGTACAGTAACCACACATTTTTGGTTCCACTTCCACTTCCGGCAAATCCTAATAAAATCCTGCGTATCCCCAGAATCATACTCAAGTCATTCATTCCGCATCGGTGCCGCCTCCTCAGCTTCCCGTCAAAGTATCCCGGACAACCAAATTCTCGGACGTTGGTCGTCACCCGCTTACTTAACTTACATCCGCCACAGCACAACCGACATTAAAAACACACACGCTCCTGTCCTCTGGAAGACTTTTTGGGGGTCTGCAACTCGGACCAGACATCGAGACAGCTCCCCCACCCAGAGTCTCATCCTGTCCCGGTTCCCTCCACACACCCAACTAGAAGACGGGTCCAGCATCCTGCGCCTCCTCATCGACCCGGCAACCGGCTTCAACTTTAATCCACACCACACACTACACCTCTCTTTACTCCTCTCTTACATCCCATCCTTTCCCCTCATCCTCCCTCCCAACCCTACGAGCCCTCCACCCTAACCCTACATCCCTTCTTCCCTATCCCTCAACCCTTTTTCCTTCCACATAATAAATACTTAAACTCATATCTTAGTTAGCGTGGTCTTTGTTAGTGAACCTGGTCTTAGTGAGGACTCTGAATCAGCTGCAGCTGTCTGATAGACTTTTTAGGGAGACCTGTAAAGACTCTGTTACACTATCCAATCTGCTGAAGAGAAACTTATGGACAAGTTTTTATTAATCCTGCTAAGACATAAGTCCTTTAACTCTTGATATATTCTTCAGCTGATAGTAGACTAACTTTGTAACTGTCTTTATGTGGTTGTTGAAATTCAGGTCTGAGACGACACCAACATGTCTGGATGGGTTTGTGGTTTTTAACATCACTGATTAAAGCTGGACCGTTGTCCCCTGGTGATATAGTAATGTAAATGTGTGTCGTCTGTATAATTATGGTACATATTTGGTTGTTTTCTATAATCTGAGCTTGTGGGAGCATGTAGACATTGAACAGGAGGATTATTCTTGACCTGATATTCAGTACACTATCAGGAAACCTGCATAATCAGTTCTGTGGAAACTGAAGAGTCTGAACACTTGCATACTAAACACAATGAACTCTTTGTACGGTTTCAGTAAATATGAGATATTTGCCTGATATGAAAATACTAAACACAATGAACACTTTGCATGGTTCCAGTAAAGGTGAGGTAACAGGTAAATAACCTACAGCTGCATATCATCAGTCACAGACTCAGAGAGAGAAGCAGATACAAACAGACGATGATGGAGAAAGTTCTTTTCAGCATCTTAGCTGCGTCAGGTAAGACTTTTATTTATTTATATATGTGTATTTTTAATTGTCATTCATTTCCCATATTATTATTGATATTATACATTGTGGCAGTGTTTCCCCTAGAAATGTTTATAGCAGCGGTGCTGTGTGTCGGTAACCTAGCAACACTAAGGGGGGCCGGGGGTTTGCTCCCCTAATAGGGCTGAAACTAATGATTATTTTTATAATTGATTAATTAGTCGATTATTTTTACGATGAATCAGATAAAAAAATATGTTTTTAATGTCCACCCCTGCATTAAAAAACAAAACATTATTTCAAATTGACAGTGCAAAAAAGTGCTCAGACAACATGTTGCTGCTTAGACGTCCCTGAGTTGTTAAAAGTAATATTAAATTATAAACTAAAAAAATTCCAGGGAAATGTTGAGTGCCACGGGGCTACTGCCGGAACAAGTACACGATTTATTTCCAGTGTTCAAAAGTCACCCTGATCATATTCTGGTTTCAAGTATTAAGTACATCTTACTAGTCAGTATCAAGTGTAATGTACTTTATTCTCAACTTAACATACCTGAAAATATTAAGTTAATGTTAATCATATTTAAGCATAAATAATATTTATTAAAACTAATTAAAGTCTGTAAAGTAAGAATAAATATGTGTTCTGAGTTTGACATACCACAGAAAAGTGTGTTGTTAACCACCCTGCCAAATATGAATGATTAAATAATCGCTAAATATGTGAAATTAGGCTTCAAAGTTATGTAAAAATCAGCTATCATCATAACACATTTGAACTCCACATCAGGGAAAGGCAAACCTTCACTCCAAATATGGTCTAAGGGCAGAGAAAGAGAGGCCAGATGGGTCAAGAGAACAGTGAAAATGAGACTGTTTCAAAAAATGTACATTGACAGTATTGGTGTCTTTAAAATAATGCAATAATTGATAGTTGCAGTCATTACAGTCACTCTGTAAAAGTAGTAGGCTTTATGACCATCCAGGTAGATGTTAGCAAGAACACATAACAACAGTATACAGTATAGTAAACTTACAAATGTGCAATTTCCCGGTACGCCCGATGGCCTGTCCATGCCTGGCAAGTTGTGTTCTGAAGCCTAGCCTACACCGAAGCCATGAAATCGAGCAAGTGATCAAAATAGTTAACATCATGTTACTTCAAGTCATTTTTGCAGCGGCGCTGAGAATTCAACAACTGAATGTACATATAAACACTGCATTGTGGTATCTTAGTGATTGTAATATGTACAGCACTGTGACAACTTTAAACACAATGACTTTAGTTTTACAGTGCTTTTCTATTAACTGACACACTAAATACAAAATGATAGTTGGAGTTTTTTATGTTCACATCAAAAACCTTTTACTGACAAAAGTAATGACACACCTGAATACACTGAAATGTAATGTTATTTTTAGGTGGTGTTTAATCAATGTGCATGTCTGTCATCACAGTGCTGTGTGTCGTCTCGTCACACGTTCAGCATCAGTACCACTTTGTTTATGAGGTGAAGAACATGACTGAAGCGCAGAGTTACTGCAGAGACAAATACACAGACCTGGCCACGATAGACGACATGGAGGATGTGAAGACCCTGACAGACATGGTGGATTTAAACAAAATGGTCCTCGATGAACACGGCCATGCGGTGAATTCACTTTTCACTACTGTTCACTCTGTATCTGTTAAATTTGCATTTATGACAATGACAGTCTGTAAGTGAGAGGTGTCACACACACTGAGCTGCTGCTTTAGTACATTTTCTTCAGACTATGATGAACATTTTAGTACAAATGTTCCACTTTCTTGGTAAATATGACCCAATGACTTTGTTTTAAGTGGGACTTCATATGGGAGCAATAACAGAAAGCTAAATGTGAAATATGTGTAAATATCATGAAAAGGGACAAAAATGTTTTTAATGTATTTTGTAGTAACATGACTATGAATAAGAATAATAAGGCTTTTTCATATAACTCCTTTCATGGACAAAAAACAGCTCAAAATTATTGACAATTTAAAACAGAAGACATCAAATCATTTAATTAAGAAAGACGAATTTAAAGTTTCATTTAAAGTTTACTATCATGTAATAATTTAACAGTTTGCTGTGTGTGTGCCATTAAATGACTGAAATACTAGTACCAGCAAGTAATACTGCATCAGTTACTTTAGATGAAATCTACTCTTATAATGTATGTGAATGGAAATGTTATGCAAAGTATCTTTAAGCTGAGCAAAGACAAATGTTGTATAACACAATCTAATCTTGCTTTCAGACGGTCTGGATAGGACTGTACGATGACGAACAGCTGAACAGCTGGAGGTGGTCAGACAGACATGCAGAGGTTGAGTTCACAAATTGGTACCCAGGCGAACCGAACAACTATGGGAGTGGTCAATACTGCACAGAGATGTCTGATACTGGAAAATGGTACGATATTCCTTGTGCCCTAACCCGTCAGGCAGTCTGCTCTTCTGTGAGAGGTGAGAGTTATCACTAACGGTCCGTTCTTTTCCAGTTACTGTTCAGTTTCCTCCAGATTTGGGCTGAAATAGTCAGTTCCATCAGTGAGATCCCTGCATTCATTTCAAGGTGTGAAGCAGAGTCATGAAGCCAGTTTCTATAAAGCCTGTTGACTCATTGAGCTCCAACATTAACACAGGTCACTGTCTCAGTCAAAGGGGTAAGAAAAGGAGGCAAAGTGGCTCTGATGTGCCTTTATGGATGAATGTGTGCCTCCATGTTCATATGTACGCTCCACCACTGGATACAGAACGTCTGAAGAGAGAAGTGTAGACGTATGAAGAGGCTGTTAAACAAAACAAACTCTAACATAGTCAGTGTCTTTAATTATTATTTTTACTGACACAGTCCTTTATTGGAGCAGTTCTCAGTGGATTCATAATGACACAAAAACGTTACACAAACTGTGGCATTCATCTTTTTTCACTCATGTAAAGTGACAGACAGGAAACACAGATTTTCACTATGGTCTATTTTCAGGGTCAGATGTGACATTTATCCTCATCACTCGTCCCATGAGTTGGACTGAGGCCCAGAGCTACTGCAGAGCAAACTACACAGACCTGGCCACTGTGAGAAATGAAGCACAGAACCAGGAGGTGAAGGATCTAGCTGGTGGAGAAATAGTCTGGATCGGCTTCTTTAGAGACTCCTGGAAGTGGTCTGATGGAAGTAACTCCTCCTTTAGGTACTGGGCCTCAGGAGAACCTAACAACTACCGTGGGAAGGAGGAGGATTGTGTGGCAATGAACTTCAACCGTTCTGGACTTTGGGAGGACTGGACCTGTGACCAGAACAAACCATTTATTTGTTACGAAGGTAAGTCATGATTCAGTTATCCTTTAAAGGACAGTTCCCAGTGTTCCCAGTGTTCCCAGTGTGTGTTAAGCAGCAGTCAGGTGTCCATATGAACAGTAAAGAGGTTTTCCTCTCTGTAATCATTCCTCCTGTTCATACTGACTATTAAAAGATCTTCAATTGTGCTTCCAGTGTTCAGTGATGGAGGACTGTATCACAGTGTTTCCACACAGTCATTTAAAGTAGCTGATCAGCTTCTATTGAGCTTCATCAGTCTGAGTTATTATATCAAGTGATATCTGACACATTTACTGTCTTTTTAGTCCTCCATCACTTCCATTGTAAACATTATGATCTAATGGTCAGTATGAACAGGAGGAATCATTACAGTAAACATGATGAAGGGATCTTCTAATGGTCAGTATGAACAGTCAGCTCAGTTTATTTATACTGTTGTACACAGACTGAGAAATATAATCAAATGTTAACACAAAGTGGGAGCGTCCTCATAGCCGAGTGGTTCCAGCACATCATATACCCACAACGTCCCTGGTTAGAGTCCAGCAAGAGCTGTTTGTGATTACTAGAACAAACCACCTTCAAATGTTCTTAATCATTTACTTCATTAACATATTTAATGCTGTATTTTTCTTGTGTATGTGGTCGATGTTTCAATATGATCTTTCTTTCTAGAGCAGCATCTCATTCCTCTGCTTTATTGATTCAGTATCTGATAGTTTCATTGTGTTTTCAGTGTTCACAGCTCCAACCACTGAAGAACCAAACTGAACGCTCTAATATTCATAGTTGTTCAATAAACAGCAGACACGGGTTAATTCAGATGAAAGTGATTCACCATTTTCATTACTCTAAGGTCATGTTATATACATTTGACCAGTCTGTCATGAATGTGAATCAAGTGATGGTACATTAATGCCTTTAGTTAGAGACTGTCCTCTGAGGGACTCTTTAACTCTCCCGTCACACATTCAAACAACAAAAAAATGTATTCTCAAAGACAGGAAGACATTCCTCCATGCTTCAGAAACTGGCTGCATGGACTAGTTTTAGTTATTCACACGGAGAAACTGTGATTTAATCATTTAAATTACAAATAGAAAGAATATTTGGGTCCCTTTTTGAAAAATTTGGACTCACTTTGACAACATTTGTATTTATATATATATATATATATATATATATATATATATATATATATATATATTGTTCTGTTTTTGTATATCCAAATTTTGATGGGTTTTATTTAACAATCACATGTGACTCATATGTACTGTCAGGAGGTTTTGTGTAGTTTACATGTTGGTATGAAAAATGTGTCACTAAAACAACACAAAACTGATGAAGCCTGTTTGTTTCTTAAAGAGATTGTTCCAAAGCACAAAATGCGTGTGAGTGTGAAGATGAACTCCGCTCTGGATCTGAACAACCCTGAGGTGATGGAGGAAGTCTTGAAGCAGGTAACTAACAGGACTACAATGTCAATGTTGTTATGAACTAGAGTCAGACCCAAGAGCAGGACACACAGCAGGATAATGAGTGGAGGTGTTTATTGCAAGGCTGAATTGTGATGGAGGCTGATGGCAGGGGGAATGGAGCTCAGAGCTGCTGGGCGGCTGAGGATGAGGTGAAGGTGATCCTAAGGCACGAGGAAAAGTCTGATTATTAAACAGCAAAAAAGAAAGAGTAGAGAATTTACGAGAGTAGCAGAGCCTGAAGTATAGCTGTCACTGAGGTGAGACAACACTCTGGCATTGTTGGAGAGCTGGGGTTCATGTAACTGCAGGTAGGTAAGCTGATGAGAGGCAGGTGTGAGTGGCACAGCAGAGCCAGCAGAAAGGGGGGAGAACCACGGCCACGCCAGCTTCACACACAAAAACAACAAGAAAGAGAGAGACAAACAGGAAGAACACAGAGAAACACTAGGAGTCTGCAGCAGAGCCAGTCACATTCACAACAAATGTTACATTCAATATTACAGTATATAACAAGCTGGTAGAACATTTTGCTGTGGAGCTCGTGTGTGTAGTTGTGGCTCCTTGTCATGTTACACATCTGGGTAACACTTTACTTGAAGGTATCGTCATAAGAGTGACATGACACTGTCATAACTGTTACATGACACAGTCATGAACGCGTCATAAACATTATGTTAATGTCATAAACGTTTATGACTGTTGTCATTAAGTGTCATTCTGTTCCTGTTTTTTAGCTGTTATTATGCAGTGTGATGGCATGAAGCAGGAAAGATTTCCTGTATCTGTCCCTTCGACAGCGGAGCACCTTCTCCTCCTCCGCTGTCTGTCCACTGTGTGATGGAGAGGCTGCTGGTCAATGTCCATGATGGAGAACAGTTTATTCAGTGTCCTCCTCTCCACCACGGTCTCAAAAGACTCCTGCCCAGTACAGAGCCAGCCTTCTTGATGATCTTATCAAGTCTATTGGTGTCGCTGGCTCTGATGCTGCTGCCCCAACACACAATAGCAAAGAAAATGGCGCTGGCAACAACAGACAGGTAGAAGATCTCCAACATTGTAATGACAAGTTGACATTGTTTGGGTTGTCTTCATTATGACAACTTGACTTTAATCAAGTTGACATAATGATTATTATAATTAGATGTGCAAGGTTACAGACCAATTCTAGCACTTGGTTATAGATGTTTGACAGGATACGGACAGGAAACCCAAAACTGACTGTCAGGACTCCATTATGACAGTGTAATGAAGGGTTAGGGTTAACCCATTTTGTGGTAATGTCACTTTGATTAAAGTCAAGTTGTCATAATCAAGACAACCCAAACAATGTCAACTTGTCATTACAGGAACAGAATGACACTTAATGACAACAGTCATAAACGTTTATGACATTGACATAATGTTTATGACGCGTTCATGACTGTGTCATGTAACAGTTATGACAGTGTCGTGTCACTCTTATGATGATACCTTCAAGTAAAGTGTTACCCAGATCTTTGAGTTGTTTTGGAGAAAAGTTAGTAAAATGAATGAAATGCGTTTTTTATCTGGCTCATGTCACAATGGCAGATTTTCTGCTAAACTGGAACTTTTACTCTTCATACTTGAAGTAAATTGAGCTGATTGTAGTTTTGTTCTTTTAATCAGGCAGGATCTGAAATGCAGGACTTTTACTTGTAATGTAGTATTTTTAAATTGCTGTATTTTGACTTAAGTAAAGGATCTCAGTCTGTGAGTGATATTCAACACAGTAAATGTTTGTGTATCTCAGCTCAAACAGAGGATGAAGGAGAAGGGGGTGAATGAAGACGTCAAACTGAGCTGGAAGAAGCAGCCTGATGGAAAAGTCTTCCATAAGGAGAAGAAGAAGACGTCAAAAAAAGATGAGCTGTAATGCTGTGTAGAAGTTTGTCTGTTTCTACTGAACAGTTTTTTCCTTCATTCTTTAAAAGTGTGATGTTTTGTTTAAAATATTTGGTGTGATCTTTAAATGATGCAAGTGAGAGTAGTTGTGTGTGAGGCAGACGCCACTGAGCATGTGCGTCTGCCACAAGGAGAAGAAGACAAAGAAGAGCAAGCAGCAGTGTCCCTTTAATGGCTTTTAGTGTAGCAGCCCCTCGGCTCTGGAACAGCCTGCCGAGGCTGTTAGACAGACTGAGTCTGTTCATGCTTTTAAGATGCATCTTAACACTCACTTTTTTCTCTGGATCTTAACTGTGTTTAATCTGGTTTTTATATTTGTATCTGATTATTTGGGGTTTAAATTTGTGCTTAAACTTGGTTCTATTTTAATCTTGCTGTTTTTTAACATCTGCTACACACATCAATGTGTTGAAGCTCGTATGTGCATACATGAGACAAAGTCTGTTTGCTTTTTAATGTATATTTAAATATAATCAACCTGAAGAGGAACATCTCAATAAAAGATGAGAAGTTTTTGTCTATTATGGAAGATTTTATCCTTCATCCTTTAATTGTTTGATGTTTTGTTAAAAATATTTGGTGTGGTCTTCAAATGATACATATAATGATCATAAAGTATGTAAATCTATGCTGTAACCTCAGTAGGATTTATTTCATTTGTTTGCTCAGACAAAATTAAAATCTTTATGAAAACTTAAAGAGTCATTCTGCTGATTTTCTATATTTTTCTTCATGTTTGGCTCCAAACCAACAATGAACTGATCTATTAACAATTTTTGTGTGTATCAGAGTCTGATATATCTTATTCCTCCGTTGTTGTTTGGTAGTTTGGTCATGTTAGTTTGTTTTAGAGTTGGATGTCTCGAGACCGGTCTTGGTCTCGAGACCGATCTCGAGACCACTTTTACGTGGTCTCGGTCTTGTCACAGTCTCGACCGTCTTTGGTCTTGGTCTTGTCTTGGTCTCGTATCCCTCGGTCATGTCTTGGTCTCATTGTCTTGGTCTTGCGGTCTCAGGTCGACATAGTGGTCGGGATATTTGCAACAAATAATGTCCATGATACAAAACATAACATTCGATAATGCAACATTAAATTATTTCGCCTTTCATGCCCTTCAAATGCAACCAATCAATGACATACATGTATTTTGTTGTGATTAAGAAACTGGCGCTCATCCAATCAAAAGACGCAAGTGTAGCCAGCGCGAAACGTTAGGTTTACGTCCTAGCTGTCAGTCTCAGTCAGACCTAGTAATAATAATGTCAGCAAATTCCGCCATCATTATATTTGCATTCACGGAACATAAATAAATTTGCAGTCCAGGGGAAAGAAATAAGCATTCTGCAAAATGCAAGTTTTGCAAAGTCTCTCTCACCGAAACAGCCGGGACCACATCAACGTTCACCAGACACCTGGAGCAGAGACACCCGGAGAGGTAAGCTAGCCAGTTGGTACTGGCTCGAAACTCTTTATCCATACCAATCTCACATGACCAGATCATGCATGTGTTAGTATTATGTATCATGACATGCTCTGTCTCTGCATTGTTCTGTCTGTAGTTGAAATAATACCTTCTTAAATTTAATTTAAACTGGGACTGAACCTCTTACCCCAGTATGCTGCTCTTATTCAATTGATGCAAGTTATGGTGTAACACTAGCTCACTAGCTGTTTTTTGTTTTGTTTTTTTTGGTCTCGGTCTTGGTCTCGTCTCGGTCTCGTCTCGACTTTGTCTTGGTCTTGACTCAGTCTGTCTTGGCCTTGGTCTTGTCTTGGTCTCGGTCTTGATACCCTCTGGTCTTGGTAGTGTCTTGGTCTCGGTTTAGGCGGTCTTGACTACAAGTTTAGTTTGTTTAGAAACGGAAACATAGACTAACTGCACATGCTCAGTGGCGTCCGTCTCTACCCGAAGGGAACATTCCTAAACAAATGCAGTAGAAGCAAATCACTCACTATAATCTGTAACTGGTATGAATTCCTTAACTTTAACCCTTAAAGTACATTGTACTGCGTATACTTAGGCTTTATAGTTTCATGTAGTGATTTTTCATGCAGGTTTTTTATTTGTAATGTAATTCTGACATTAAGGATGTGAATACGTCTTCCACCACTGCTAACAATATATAGCAGCCTGCCAGAGGCCGTTAGACAGGTTGAGTCTGTCCATGCTTTTAAGGCTCACTTTTATTCTCTGGATTTTAACTTTGTTTAATCTGCTTTTTATATTTTGAATCAAATCAGATGCTGAGCTCTGTGAGCACTATTCACATCACATTTATAGATTAAAATTCAGTTTATTGTTTCTTCATTTATCAAATTAAAAGCTGAAGTTTGTGCTGAACATGAAGTGAAATAAGATAATAAGAGACATCAAATAATTGTTGTAATAGTGAGATTAGCATGGATTACATAGATTAGCATCAGTAGAACATAATACAGGAGACCCTTTTATTCAGTGTTTTAATACATTTAATTCATCACCATGACTGATTATTCATTTGATGAAGGACACTAAATACTTTAAAGTTATTTGTGGAGACATTTTAGCAAATAATAACCCAGTTCAACATGTTTTCATATCTTAACAGGTTTCATCGCATCAAACGTTTCATTTTTCTTTCACTATAATAAATAAACTTGATGAACATGTGCAGTGTCGACTGGTGAAATGACTTATTTAGACTGAATGAGACTTTTAGTTATGAGCTCATTACTTAAAACTGCAGCTTTTGCTAAAGGAGTTGACACAGTGCTGATTAACCCTGTCACTGCCAGCTAAACCTCTCACAGAATACACAGTTTTTAATATGCTGTCTGGACACTTTCCTGCACTGGTGAACCAGTAGTGAAGCATTCTACATCAACCAGCATTACATCCAGGTAACTGCTGTTTACTGTCACTGCCAGCAGGGGGCAGAAGCTCCACTGCAGCTTTAACGTTGGATGGATTGCTGTTTGCTTGTATGGCCACTTGGGGGCGCTGTTTCCTTGTGATGCTGCACTAATGCAGGAAACAAGCGGTACTGAAGTTAATTTCACTGTTGATCACGTGATTGAGACGTTGGGGGGGGGGGGGTCATAGTACATTCTTTATTATGTATATTGCAAATGTATTTATATTGGAGTTATATTGTGCAGTTCTATTATCTGTATTTTTGGTTATATTGTCTTATTTTAAATCTCTAGACCTCTGTCTGTACTACAGTAAAGTACTTCCTGGTGGTTTAACGCTTATCACATGATTTAAATGACATGTTAGTAGTTCCGCTGTGACCGGAAGTGTTCCTCTCCGTGTTAGCCTCCTCGCTGCTAGCTGTTAATGTGGTGAGTAGTTTCCTGTTTCTGCTTCAGTCACACAGAGAGAAGCTACAGCTGTGTTAATGTTAATGCTGCTAACACTAACACTGCTGCTACAACACCAACAGGCTGTAGTTACTGCCTCCACCACGATAAAGCTGTAACTGCTCCGTTAGCTGCTAGGTAGCTGCTAGCATGGTTAGCTGCTAGCAGGGTTAGCGGCTAGCATGGTTAGCTGCTAGCAGGGTTAGTTAGCTAGTCTGTAAAGAAGCTAATGTTAACGTTAGCCCCCCCCCCCCCCTCCCCAAATAACCCCAACCATAATAATAATAATGGGTTATGATTTTATAGATTAAATGTACTCGATAGTCAATTAAATGATTGATAAAGTTTTGTGTCTGATGATAAATAATACATAATAATCATAATAAATAACAACAATAATTAATAGTGAAAGAATAATAATAAATAACATGTTAGATATTCCTTCATTAGTCCCACAATGGGGACAGTAAATAGAATATAAGAGCAAGCCTTACTAAGAAAAAGAATAGAGAACAATAAATAATAAGTACAAAAAAAACTATAAAAACAATAATCGCAAGAAATATGTAGTAAAATAGTCGTGACATTATTTACAAGAGTAATATTGGTATGGAGTGGTAATATAGCTGATATTATTATTGCACAGATTAAAGTGAAATTAATATATATGTATATTATATGAATATTGCACACAATTGAAATTATTAGTGTTGTCCGTATACATGAAATATTAACATTGCAGAGTGTTGGACATTACAAGTGAGATACATGTGTGACAGAAGCTCGGCCACGTCTAGACTGTTGCAACACAGAGATGTAAACAAACACATTAAAACAGTAGATGGAGCTGATGGTAGAGTTAATTACCAGGTGGGCAGTAGGTAATAATGTCTCTCTCTCTTTCTCTCTCTGTCTCTCTCTTTCTCTCTGTCTCTGTCTCTCTCTCTCTCTCTGTCTCTCTCTCTCTCTGTCTCTCTTTCTCTCTCTCTCTCTCTCTCTCTGTCTCTCTCTCTGTCTCTCTCTCTGTCTCTCTCTCTCTGTCTCTCTCTCTCTCTCTGTCTCTCTCTCTCTGTCTCTCTCTCTCTGTCTCTCTCTCTGTCTCTCTCTCTTTCTCTCTGTCTCTCTCTCTCTCTCAGATAGTGATGGGGGGTCCGGAGCTCCTGCTGGACTCCAGTATTCGGATGTGGGTGGTGCTGCCCATCGTCTTCATCACCTTCTTCGTTGGGATCATCCGTCACTACGTCACTCAGCTGCTGCACAGCGACAAGAAGATTGAGCTGGAGCAGGTGTCTGACAGGTAAGACATCTACTCACTGTTTTACAATTATCTATAAAATGTTTTAATAAGAGCTGACAACATTTCTTCATTCATCTTTTAATAGTCAGTGTGCAGCATCAGGTTTGTTCAAATGTACATTTAGTATTTTTGTTGGCTTTATGTCATTTCTGAAAATGCTCCTGAAAATGTCAAATGGTGTAACCACAATATATATTTCTTAGTGTCCATGTGGTTCAGTTTAAATTTAAAGGGTTAAAATGTGAAAATAAACGTATGAATAACTTCACACATTCTTTTTTTGTGGACCCAGCATCAAATTTCTGCTTTTAATCCATTTAGAGAGAATATATTAGAGGATTATGGCAAAAATGTCTAAGTGGTGTAACCATAAAAACTTTGTACCAAATAATTCAACTTGCTTAAAAACAGTAAATAGTCAATAAAACACCATATCAACTAGTTTGGCATGATCTTACATTATAACTTTATATTAAATAAAGGTAATGGAATCTTGCCGACCTTTATTTACCTGTGCAATCTAATCCAACACAATTCAATATAACGCACCTCAGTACACCACCACTTAGTAACAACTGTGTGTTTGTGTGTGTGTGTGTGTGTGTGTGTGTGTGTGTGTGTCTGTGTGTCTGTGTCTGTGTGTGTGTGTGTGTGTGTGTGTGTGTGTGTGTGTGTGTGTAGTCAGGTGCTCCTGCGCAGCCGCATCCTCAGAGAGAATGGAAAGTACATCCCCCGACAGGTAAGCACACACCTGTTTGTTCACTGTCACTTGAAATGAAAACTTTATTAGTAGGATACTTTTCAGACAGCTCAGTAACCTGTGTGTGTGTGTATTTCTGTGTGTGTGTGTGTGTGTTAGTCGTTCGCGATGAGGAAACATTACTTCAACGACGCAGAAACCGGCTTCTTCAAGAAAGTGAAGAGGAAAGTCGTCCCCAAGAACCCCATGACAGGTGTGTGTGTGTGTGTTTCAAACAGCAGCATGTTATGTGTCTATATAATGTGTATATAATGTGTGTGTATAATGTGTATATAATGTGTGTGTATAATGTGTATATAATGTGTGTGTGTATGTATTTCAGACAGCAGCATGCTAACAGACATGATGAAGGGGAACCTGACCAACGTGCTGCCGATGATTGTGATTGGTGGATGGATTAACTGGGCGTTCTCTGGATTCGTCATCAGTGAGTTTTTGAGCCATCAGTTTGTAGACTTTCTGTTTATTATGTAACGATGCTGATCCCTGACATCATGAGGTAGCTCACCTGGCTGGTGGAGAAGGAGCTGGAGCTGGTGTGGAGCGGTACCAACTACGTATATTTGGGCTGACCTCTACACACAGCACCGGCTCTGGAACCAAACTCCTGGAGAAGAGCTGGACTCTGTTCTGGAGCCGGGCGGTGTGTGTGGGGGGGGGGGGGTTATGGGTTGTGGAGATACTCAGAGTCTCCGGCTGAGCGCAACAGTGTTGGGGGGGGGGGGGGTCAAGTATCTGGGGTCTTGTTCACAGTGAGGGTAAGATGCAGCGAGAGATTGACAGGTGGATGGGTGCAGCATCAAACTGCTGCAAAACAAAGAACTGTGAGATCCTGCAGGAAGTGATGTCATGTGTTTGTCTCTGATTGGTTGATGTGTCGTCCTGCAGCTAAGGTGCCGTTTCCTCTGACGCTGAGATTCAAGCCGATGTTACAGAGAGGCATCGACCTGCTGTCACTGGATGCATCCTGGTAACCACCGCACACACAAGTCCCTGATGCACCTGAACGCAGCACACACAAGTCCCTGATGCACCTGGACACAACACACAGTTATCCCTGATGCACTTGAAAGCAGCGTGTGTAACAGCTCTGTGCTGATTGGTCTTTACAGGGTGAGCTCGGCATCCTGGTACTTCCTCAACGTGTTTGGACTGAGAAGCATGTACAGTCTGATCCTGGGTCAGGACAACGGTCAGTCTGCCACACACACACACACACACACACACACACACGTTCATCTACACACACACACACACACACACACGTTCATCTACACACACAATCAGCCACTTTTTAGACTTTTCTTGAATTAAATGATTAAAATGAGTTTCTTGTTTGAAGCTGCCGACCAATCACGGATCATGCAGGACCAGATGACGGGCGCTGCCATGGCGATGCCCCCTGACCCCAACAAGGCTTTTAAGGTGAGGTGTTAACAGTGATGTTGGTTCCATCACGTTCCACTCTGTAATATAATAATATATATGGAACCATAGTGAGAACAGTACGTACTCAGCAGAGACCCAGAACCTGATCAGACTCTGTGTGCGTGTGTGTGTGTGTGTGTGTGTGTGTGTGTGTGTGTGTGTGTGTGTGTGTGTGTGTGTGTGTGTGTGTGTGTTTCAGAGCGAGTGGGAGGCTCTGGAGATCGTAGAACATAAGTGGGCTCTGGAGAACGTGGAGGAGGATCTGATGTCCAGAGACCTGAACTTTGGAACCTTCTTCAGCCAAGATATCAAGTCCACCATGTTCTAGACCGGCGAGGACCTGCTGGCTCCAGAACCAGAACCTGTTCTGGAGGTTTGAGAACACGGATCCACGTGTGAGGAACGTCTGTGTTTGCTGCCTCTGATCTTTTATTCACTGTCTGCCTTTTTTCAGCCTCCAGATTAAAACTAACAGATTTTGGCAGAACGTTGTGCCTTCAGGAACCTTCCACAGTGGAACCAAAAGGTTCTAGTCTGGTTGAGTGTTGCTGCTTTCAGCTCTGTGGTTCTGCAGGCTTCACATCATCACATTTACTTTAAGAATCAACATGGAAACAAATCATCTGTAGTTTTTACTGGAAATGATTGAGTGTCTCCTGCTGAGACTGAACCATGAACACAGCCGATGATTTATTATATTCACTAAAGCTCAACTCAAAGTCCATTTAGTAGCTTTTTCTGGAGCTTTCAATCATAACTTGGTTGTCTTCAGATGTTTCAGTGGCCATGACTGAAGAGTGGAAATGTGAAAGTGCTTGTTTGTATGTATGAATGTTTATATATGTATTTATATGTATATATATGTACGTACTATATAAACTAATAAATGGACCTTGACTGAATAAACGTTGAAGCTCAGATGTTTGTTGGGTTTGGTTCAGTAACATAGACTGTCTGTATAATGGACGTAACATCCGTGACGTCACCCATTGGTTTGTGGACTGCTGCTCGGAGGCCAATAGTATCGGATCTGAGCAGCGCCATCTTGAAAATTTCAGGTGCATGCTGGGAAAAATAAAAACATGGATTCTACTTATATGGGCATCAGGAGGAGCATGAGGCGCCCTCCTGAACCTGTGAACCAATCAACCTGTCAATCATGACGTAGCCACGCCCTAATGCATACCCTGCTTTATCCTCACATATAAAATCAGGGAGGCCAAAATGTCCCAAATGAACATCATACTGCATTGAAGAAGGCTTTAAACTAGCGATTGAGACCATAAACACATTTTGAAAACGTTTACTGAGGTTAGAAATCAAGTGAGAAGTTGGTGAATTCTCCATTGACTTGTATAGAGACGGAAGTCCATTTGACACCAAAACGGTCGCCCCCTGGTGGCCTTTTGATAGAATGCAGTTTTAAGTTACTTCCACGTTGGCCTCATTTCAGAGGACCAGAACTCCCCACCTGGTCAGTAACCAGAAGATCAGCTGATGAACTTTTAACCCTTTAAAAAATAGTTCCTTTGATCTTTAGGGACAAAAATGTCCAAGTAAAAGTATTGATTAAAATATTAAAATATAATATTATTTTCTGCTTTCAATGAATTTTTTTTTTTAACCAACATCAGTACTGATAATAAATATCAAATATTCATTTTCAGGATTTTAACCCTTTAAATGCCAGTTCTTCTAAATGAATGATTCTGATGCATTATTATCATTTTTTGTGCAGTTTCACATTAAAAAGAAAAAGTCCTTCTGGGATCCTTAGGGACTGCATGCTGGAGGAGCCGTCCAGACTGGTCCAGACTGGTCCATCCTGGTTCAGACTGGTCCAGACTGCAGCGGTTCCTCAGTGAGCAGCAGGGTTAGGGTTATTATTGGACCTGCTTGGTTCTATTGGCCGATCAGCTGATCACAGGACACGGTTCAGTATTTAAAGTAGAAACTTGGACGCGTCTCATCGTGATAATAATCATCATTTTATTCATATCAAAAGATTGAAAGTACAATAAAATATTTTCATCTGATATTTGACAGGAAGACCAAAGAAAGCCCCCCCCCCCCGCTCAGCAATGATAATAATAATTATACATTTCTTACAATAGAAAAATACTGTACACAGAGCCGCTGTAGCCTCTCATTCTGTGTCTGAATACAAATATCATCTATAAATATGAAAATAAGCATCTTAATGTCCTGCACCAGCGATCCTAATCATTCAACCTGACGTCATGTGACAAATTATTCCATTAAAAAAATAAATACCAGAAGAAAAAAACCAAAATATACAAAGAGTGAATTATCGTCAGCTTTGTTCACTTTAAATCAAATAATCCAATAAATCTGTTTCCACCTTTAAATCAATGAGTACGTTTATAAACTGTAAACTATTAAACAAAGAGTGAATAAATTAATAGTTTTGTAAAATTAGGTCTCGATGACTTAAAAATACCTGAAAGCTGAAAAACAATTACAGTTCAATTTGATCAAATCGTCCAATTAATAATTATCTTATGTTTCTGTCTTCACAGGAAGAACATTTATAATCTAGTTTCAGAGTTTTTAAACTGATTTTATTTTATGACAGAAGTTAAAGGAATGAAATCTGATTCAAAAGATTCAACGATCAGAAAAAGCAGAAATAATGTGACGTTCATCTTTTTAATATTTATTGTTTTAATTAACAAACTGACCCAAATAGAAACAGTTGAATAATGACTGAGATCAGTGAGTCTGCACCGAGCGCCGAGCTTCAGCATCTGGCTGCAGATGTTTGGCTCAATGATGCGTTCAAGTGTTGCTGGGAAATCACAAAAATCTAAAACGTAAAAGAAAAAAACTTGAAAAGACTTAAAAGAGGAGGAAAGGCCGGCTGCTCCGATACAGTAACCTCCGCGCTTCGATCAGTCCGTTTCCATGGTGACGGAGGAGGAGGCGGCACCCAGCTCTGCGTCGTCGTCGTCTTTGCAGGAAGTGATGTCGTTGGCGGCCTGCGTGGAGGAGGCGGGGCTTGTGCTGGGCGCGGGCAGAGTGGGTTTCCTGATCTTATCCTGGCGATGGTAGAACAGGACGTAGGCAGCGTTGGTCTGCAGGGAGGAAAGGGTTAAAGTAACGTTAGAGTAATGTTAGAGTAACGTTAGCGTAATGTTAGCGTAATGTTAGAGTAACGTTAGAGTAACCTTAATGTAACAATAGAATAACATCAGAGTAACATTAATCTGATGTTTTCCATCGCTGCAGTGGGGATCAGTGTCAGCTATATAAATGATTCTCTCTCTTTTTTTTTGGGGGGGGGGGGGGGTGGGGTAACATAAAGCAGGTGAGCTGAAATCAGGTCCAGATTGATACGTTTCTATGGCAACAAGCATGTTGAGAAACTTAAAGGACCAGTTCACAATATTCCAAATGTAAAATATTCATCTCTTTGTACTAAAATATGTGTGCGTGTGTGTGTGTGTGTGTGTGTGTGTGCGCATGTGTGTGTGCGTGTGTGTGTGTGTGTGCATGTGTGTGTGTGTCTGTGCGTGTGTTTGTGTGTGTGTGTGTGTGTGTGTGTGTGCTCACCATGATCTGGTCCTCTCCAGCGTAGGTCACCTTGCTGTCATCAAAGTAATACCACCGACTGTTATCCTTGTTGCATGCGTAGCTGGTGTCTGAAAACACACACACACACACACACACACACACACACACACACAGACACAGACACAGACACACACACACACACACACACACACACACACACACACACACACACACACACAGACACAGACACAGACACACACACACACACACACACACACACACACACACACACACATACACACACCAATAAACATGTGAACAAACCTCGGGCAGTATAATGTTTCCTACTTTTGGCCTAACAAGTCTTACAATGTCCGTCTCTGAGTCCTCCGTAGTGATTGGACACAGCGATGAGGTCATAGCGGCTCGGAGGCTCCCCATTGGTCAGACTCTTCTTCAGCAGGCAGTCGGAGAAGTCCAGGTCTCTGTGATCCAGCAGAAACCAGAGGGTCAATATAAGTCCTTTATAATGAGCTGAATACTTACTGTTCTCTGATAGGTGTGTTTATGTGTTATATAAGAGTCAGTTATAATAAGTGTTGGTAAGATGATGAATTCATAAATCAGTTAAACTAGTTTTAAAAGCAGCATCAGGTTTGTTAAAATGTACATTTAGTATTTTTGTTGGTTTTATAGGAGATAAATTCAGACTGAACTCAGCGGCTCCGCAGCAAGACATCATGGAGGTCCGAGTTACGCCCAGTTCAATATAATCAATAAATTAAAAAAAGATCAATGAGAGAAAACTGGATCAATGTGTAATTAAGGTTTTATTGTTTTAATAATTGTTTTATAAATGGAGGAATTCAGAAAAAGACCTTAAACAGATCTTAAAAACTAGTTTTTAACGGCATCTTTTATTAGTCAGTATGAACAAGAGGAACGTGGGTCAGTAACTAATAAGTGTTGGTAAGATGATGAATTCATAAATCAGTTAAACTAGATTTAAAAGCAGCATCAGGTTTGTTAAAATGTACATTTAGTATTTTTGTTGGTTTTATATCATTTGAAATGACATTTGCACCATTTTTTACCAAAAGTAAGACTGAATGCTCCTGAAAATGTCAAATGGTGTAACCACAAAAGAATGATAAATATTACATATTTTATCCTCCTAGAGAGAAAGAAAGATAAAGGAGGAAGAACAAGAAGTAAAAGGAGAAAGAAAGGAATAAAAGAGGAAGAGGAGAAAGAAAGGAAAAACGGAAGAGGAGGAAGAAAGAAAGAAAGAAAGAAAGAAAGAAAGAAAGAAAGAGAGAAAGCAGTCAGGTTCCTGATCTCCATGGTAACCAGAGTAAATGTAATATTTAGAACAATTGTATTCCATTACCTTTATTTAATATAAAGTTATAATGTAAGATCATGCCAAACTAGTTGATATGGTGTTTTATTGACAATTTACTGTTTTTAAGCAAGTTGAATTATTTGGTACAAAGTTTTTATGGTTACACCACTTAGACATTTTTACCATAATCCTCTAATATATTCTCTCTAAATGGATTAAAAGCAGAAATTTGATGCTGGGTCCACAAAAAAAGAATGTGTGCAAGTTATTCATACGTTTATTTTATCATTTTAACCCTTTAACCCTCCTGTTGTCCTGTTTTGACGATTCCTTTTTTCCTTCCTTCCTTTCCTATCTCCCTCCTTCTATCTTTCCTTCCTTCCTTCCATCCCTCTTTCCTACCTTCCTTCCTTCATTCCTTCTTTCCTTCCTTCCTTTCGTTTCTCCCTCCTTCTCTTTCCTTCCTTCCTTCCATCCCTCTTTCCTACCTTCCTTCCTTCCTTCCTTCCTTCCCTCCTTCCTTTCGTTTCTCCCTCCTTCTCTTTCCTTCCTTGCTTCCTCCCTCCTTCTCTCCCTCCCTAAACTAAACCTCGTGGTGGTACCTGAGGGGGAAATCCACGATGCTGTCCAGCTTCTCTCTGGTGAACTTGGTGTAAGAGAATCTCTTCAGGTGGATGATCAGAACTTCAGGCAGAGACCAAAGATCCAGCTTCTTAGTGGCCAGCTGGTGCTTCTTACACACAGGACAGTACCTACACACACACACACACACACACACACACACACACACACACACACACACACACACACACACACACACACACACACACACACACACACACACAGAGACACACACACACACACACAAATGAAAAC